>NC_092646.1:56535960-56712668 GCF_039555335.1 Amphiura filiformis | reverse complement strand
CAAATTTCCCTACAATGTTTAAAATTATGGAAAAGTAGCTGTATCTCAGCCTATGGAAGACGGATAAAGCCCCTACATGCTACTGTGATGCACCATTAATGGTGTGAGATGTCCATAAACTTTAAGACTGGCATTTCCGGCTCCGGCTAGGTCCAGATCTGTAACCAGATCTAGTTACCTAGCCGGGACACCGGCTAGGTCTTGTGATGCTATCGGATCTTTCTTCTTCTGGCAACACGTGCGTGACTTGCCACGTTTCGCCCTAGTTCTGTTATGCTTTGACCGATTTTGACCATACTTAGTCACAAACACCACTGACCATGTCCCCACATGTGATATGACATTGAACTCCATTTGACCTTTGACCTGCTCACAATGGCAAAAATGTGATTTTTACTCTAAAATGCTTCTTCTTCCACAAATAACATGTGATGGTGACATGCTTAGGTCATGTGACTTGACTTTGGTCGGTGTCTATAGGGTGTTCACAGATAAGGGGTCAAAGGTCATTAAGGGGGTCATTTCCGGTCTGAAAGCTAAAATCTTCAAAAATCACTGTTTTTACAAATTACATAGCAGAGTGTTGTCATTAGCACACATGCATTGCTACTAACCAGGGTCTTTGGGTGTCTACAGTTTTGGGATCTAAGGTCATTAAGGGTCGCTTCCGGTCAAAAACCAAAAATCATCAAATATGTTCATTTTTTTTTAATCTCAAAACATAACCAGACCAGAGTGACATAAACTTCACATATGCATTAGTGTTACCCGATGTATGCACGGTATTTTTTTATTTTTTTTGGTCAAAGGTCATTTAGACGTCATTTCCGGTTTTAAGCTAAATAACTTCAAGAATTTTTATCTCCATAACTAAGCATAGTAGATTTTTTAAATTTTAACTGTAACAATGCATTTTCTCGGTGTATATGAGGTTTTTTTTATATTGGGGTCAAAGGTCATTAAGGAGGTCAAAACGTCAAATTTGCAAAAAAATGTTTAAAATTACGGAAAAGTAGCTGTATCTCAGCCTATGGAAGACGGATAAACAGTGATGCACCATTAACAGTGTGAGATGTCCATAATAACCAATCAAAGGTCAAACTTTAAGTTAAGACTGGCATTTCCGGCCTGAGCTAGGTCCAGATCTGTAACCAGATCTAGTTTCTTCTTTCTTCTGGCAACAAATTTCAAAATGCTTCTTCTCCTACATGTTACATCCTACAATGACGTCACTTGCACATATGCATCGGCTATATCCAGTGTCTATAGGATATTCACAAATTTGGGGTCAAAGGTCATTAAGGTGTCATTTCCGGTATAAAACCAAATATCTTCAAAATGCTTCTTCTGCCACAAATTACATAGTACGATGATGTCACTTACACATATGCATCGGCTATATCCAGTGCCTATAAATTATTCACAGAAATTGGGTCAAAGGTCATTAAGGGGGTCATTTCCGGTCTGAAAGCTAAAAATATTCAAAAAATCACTGTTTTTACAAATTACATAGCAGAGTGTTGTCATTAGCACACATGGATTGCTACTATCCAGGGTCTTTGGGGTGTCTACAGTTTTGGGGTCAAAGGTCATTAAGGGATCGCTTCCGGTCAAAAACCAAAAATCATCAAATATGTTCATTTTTTTAAATCTCAAAACGTAACCAGACCAGAGGGGCATAAACTTCATATATGCATAAGTGTTACCCGATGTATGCACGGTATTTTTATTTTTTGGTCAAAGGTCATTTAGACGTCATTTCCGGTTTTAAGCTAAATAACTTCAAGAATTTTTATCTCCATAACTAAGCATAGTAGATTTTTTTAGTTTAAACTGTAACAATGCATTTTTGCGGTGTGTATGAGGTTTTTTTTATATTGGGGTCAAAGGTCATTAAGGCGGTCAAAACGTCAAATTTGAAAAAAAAAGTTTAACAATACGGAAAAGTAGCTGTATCTCAGCCTATGGAAGACGGATAAAGCCCCTACATGCAACAGTGATGCTGTGAGATGTCCATAATAGCCGGTCAAAGGTCAAACTTTAAGTTAAGACTGGCATTTCCGGCCCCAGCTAGGTCCAGATCTGTAACCAGATCTAGTTCTTCTTTCTTCTTCTTTCTTCTTCTTCTGGCAACAAATTTCAAAATGCTTCTTCTCTTACATGTTACATCCTACAATGACGTCACTTGCACATATGCATCGGCTATATCCAGTGTCTATAGGGTGTTCACAGATTTGGGGTCAAAGGTCATTAAGGGGTCATTTCCGGTATAAAACCAAATATGTTCAAAATGCTTCTTCTTCCACAAATTACATGTGATGGTAACATGCTTAGGACATGTGACTTGACTTTGAACGGTGTCTATAGGGTGTTCACAGATATGGTGTCAAAGGTCATTAAAGGGGTCATTTCCGGTCTGAAAGCTAAAAATATTCAAAAATCACTGTTTTTACAAAATACATAGCAGAGTGTTGTCATTAGCACACATGCATTGCTACTAACCAGGGTCTTTGGGGTGTCTACAGTTTTGGGGTCAAAGGTCATTAAGGGGTCACTTCCGGTCAAAAACCAAAAATCGTCAAATATGTTCTTTTTTTTTTATCTCAAAACGTAACCAGACCAGAGTGACATAAACTTCATATATGCATTAGTGTTACTCGATGTATGCACGGTATTTTTATTATTTTGGTCAAAGGTCATTTAGACGTCATTTCCGGTTTGAAGCTAAATAACTTCAAGAATTTTTATCTCCATAACTAAGCATAGTAGATTTTTTAATTTAAACTGTAACAATGCATTTTCTCGGTGTATATGAGGTTTTTTTTTTTATTTTGGGGTCAAAGGTCATTAAGAAGGTCAAAACATCAAATTTGCAAAAAAAATGTTTAAAATTACGGAAAAGTAGCTGTATCTCAGCCTATGGAAGACGGATGAAGCCCCTACATGCTACAGTGATGCACCATTAATGGTGTGAGATGTCCATAATATCAATCACTGACATCAAATAATAGCCGGTCAAAGGTCAAACTTTAAGACTGGCATTTCCGGCCCCGGCTAGGTCCAGATCTGTAGCCAGATCTAGTTTAAATTTCTTTTTCTTTGACCTTATATTAATTTTACTGGAAAATTAATTATGCTTGACTTTCCATAACTTAACAAAACTTTTGAATTTTTTAATGGGAGTTGCGATATATATAATGCTTTTTCACTCGTTTAAAAATCATGGTCACCCTAGTTACAAGCCGACGACGGATGTCGGCTTGTTACCTAGCTGGGGGGTTTACACCCCCCCAGCTAGGTACTGTAATGCTATCCATTCTTTCTTCTGGCAACAAATTGCACATTTTTGCTCTAGCTCAGACATGCTTTGACCGATTTTGACCTAACTTGATCACAACCATCATTGACCACGACCATACACGTCACCTGACTTTTAGTAGGTTAAAGGTTACAGAGGGGTCAAATAGGCTAAAAATGTGATTTCAGCTAAAAATTCTTCTTCTCCTACATGTAACATTCTACAATGACGTCACTTGACCATAAGCATCGGCTATACCCAGTGCCCATAGTGTGTAAACAGAATTAGGTTCAAAGGTCATTAAGGGGGCATTACAGGTATATAACCAAATACCTTTAAAATGCTTCTTCTACCACAAATTACATAGCACAATGACGTCACTTGCACATATGCATCGACTATACCCAGTGCCTATAACTTGTACACAGAATTGGGGTCAAAGGTCATTAAAGGGGTAAAATCTTACAATTGCATTATCTGGACATATGTAAGGGATATGTGGCTCAAACTCATTGACAACAAATCTCATGACCAGGGGAAAATTTTACAGGGGTCAGGTCATAGGTCATGCAGAGGTCAAATCTTAGAAATGCATTTTCTGGAAATCTGTAAGGGGTATGGGGCTCAAACTTGGTGACAACCAACTTCATGACCTGGGGAAAATTTTGATACATTTGCAGGGGTCAGGTCAAAGGTCATCTTAGGTCAAATCTTAGAATTTCATTATCTGGACATCTGTAAGGGGTTCAAAGCTCAAACTCGGTGACAAACAAACCTCGTGACCAGGGGAACAATTTGAAGGGGTCAGGTCAAATGTCATCTGGGGCTAAATCTTAGAGCTGCGTTATCTGGACATCTGTAAGAGGTATAGGTCTCACTCTCGGTGACAACAAACCTCATGACCAGGGGGACATTATTGAACATCTTGCAAGGGTCAAAGGTCATCTGGGGTCAAATCTTAGAATTGCGTGACAACAAACTTGATGACCAGGGGAAAATTTTTGGAACATTTTGCAGGGGTCAGGTCAAAGGTCATCTGAGGTCAAATCTTAGAATTGCATTTTCTGGACATCTGTAAGGAGCACGGGACTCAAACTCGGTGACAACAAACCTCATGACCAGGGAAATATTTTTGGAACATTTTGCAGGGGTCAGATACCTCCACAACACCAACAAGCCCCAGCTAGGTTTGTGGTCTATGACCACCATTTGCCACTAGTTCTGTCTCTTCTCAATTCTTCTTCTTCTGGCAACCTCGTGACATTTTGCGTGAATTGCCACGTTTCGCCCTAGCTCTCTTATGCTTCGACAGATTTCAACCATACTTGAGCCAAATGACCACTGGACTAGGCCAAACCTTCCATTTGACTTTGACCTTGCTGTGACCTTTGACCTAGCTATAATGGTCAAAAGTGTGAATAAAAAAAAAATGCTACTCCTTCCACAAATTTCATGCAATGATCATGTGACTCATGCATATGAATCAACATGTGGCAGTGCTTAAAACTTCCTAAAAGAATTGAGGTCAAAGGTCATTAAGGGGTCATTTCCGGTCTGAAAGCTAAAAATATTCAAAAAATCACTGTCTTTACAAAATATATAGCAGAGAGTCGCCATTAGCACACATGCATTGCTACTAGCCAGGGTCTTTAGGATGCCTACAGGTTTGGGGTCAAAGGTCATTAAGGGGTTACTTCCGGTCAAAAACCAAAAATGTTCAAAAAATTTTATCTCAAAATGTAAACAGACCAGAATAATATAACCAACATACATGAATTAGTGTTCCCTGATGTATGCATGGTATTTTTATTTTGGGGGTCAAAGGTCATTAAGGGGTCACTTCCTGTTTTTAGCTGAATAACTTCAAGAATTTTTATCTCAAGAACTGAACATGTTAGAATTTTTAATTAAAATTGGAACAATGCATTTTGTCGGTGTACATAAGGTTTTTTTACATTGAGGTCAAAGGTCATTAAAGGGGTCAAAAGGTCAATCAAAATTTTCAAAAAATCAAAATCCATGTATAAGTTCCGATTAAGCTGAAATTCACCAGGAATATTTCTTATGACATCCTAAGCACAGTGCAAGAGCAGTTGACCCCATCCGTAACCCAGGGGTCAAGTTATAGGGGTCAAATTGCGGCTTGTATTCAGCGTCTGTTGACTCTAGTTAGTATTATTTTTTTTTAAAGAAAAAAAGCAAGATTTGACTGCCAAATTGGGAATTTAACGATGTACTTCCGTGTGTGGAATATTTTCTCCACTAAGAGAACTACTGAATCAGTCGAGCGTGTGGCGGATGAACAGATTACCACAAAGGAATATTCAAGTGGTGTTTGAAGTACTCCAAACAAAGAAAAGTGAATGGAGGTTAACTGTGGGCAATCGGATTATAATGTTCGAGCGACCTCCTCTTTTCTCATCTTCTCTGGTTTGGGTACTCCCCGTTTTCCGTGCGTAAGCTTTACCAGTAAGCCTGGACCCTGAAGAGTACCGTGCACTCACTAGAGCTCATTCCGCTACATCCATTATTGGAAAGGCGTTCTACATGAATTTGGATACCAACGTAGGTAGATTTATAGCCTGTTGTGCAAGCGCCCGCTAAATTCAATGGGTTAGGGATCCGTCAACTTTTATGTACGTTTATAGAGGGGTTGTACAAAGAGCAAATCCGATATGATTGATAAACCAAATGATGTTCAGAATGTTAAACGGGTGAAATGGCATGCATAAATATTTATGCTGGTCAAATTCATAGCAATGATGTTTGAAAGTATGTGAAGAACTTGTCTATAAACAGGGATATGTCAGAGACAACAAACAACTGGCTGCCATTGTTACAGAAGCCTAGATAGGCCTAATAAGAATTGTTTGTGCTATATATTCAAAAGGTTTTTTTTAAAGTTAGCACCAAAGTTTAAAACAAGCGGTCTTGACAGTGAAATGACAATAAAAGCATACATTTATAAAACGGGCCTGGACAAAATGGGCATTGCATATTTATGACTAGTGTGGCTGTGTGATTTTATGCAACTTTATTTTTAAGCCAGTTCCGAGTAATTTTCGCTATTCTTTGTTTGTCAACAATCCCGTTAACAATAAAAATGTGCTTTCTAATCAAAGGCTCTATGGCATATATTCAATTGACCAGACAAATGAACCAGGGACTTCGGTCAGTGGTGCACGCCTCAAAAATCCAAAAAGAATTAGTAAGCCCTATATGTTAGATGAAGAATTAAGTAGCAATTAAGCCTAGTCTTTTTTAAAAGTCGAGATAAGTCCAAAATAATAACGATTAATAAGGCAATCTAATTGATTCGAATTCCAATCTCCTGGCCTTTTCCTGGGTCTATATTTAGTTGCATGATATAATTCAGATTATGATTTTTCTTAAATGTAGATCTATATCCTATAGAATTAGAATTCATAAATTACATAATAAGTATCATTTTATTCATTTTATTTAGCTCAAGAATTTGTATCAGACAATCACGTGCTTTCAACGTATAGGCTGGACCTATTTCAATATCGAAGTACATGTATGCACGATCGAAGAATGAAGGCTGGCACTATAGATGGTCGGTGCCTACTGGTAACGCATCGTCAAACGGGGGAATAAAAAAAAGGGAGTAAAAATTTAAGAAGGGAGAAACTATTTTAATGGGGGATATCTGTTTTTAAAATGGTATTATGTAAAAGGTGAAAAGAAAATTCGAAAAGGGGGAAACTATATGAAAAGGGGGAAACTACTATATGAAAAGGGGGAAATTCGAAAAGGGGGGAAACTATATGAAAAGGGGAAATTCGAAAAGGGGGAAACTATATGAAAAGGGGAAATTCGAAAAGGAGGAAACTATATGAAAAGGGGGAAATTCGAAAAGGGGAAACTATATGAAAAGGGGGAAATTCGAAAAGGGGGAACTATTTGAAAAGGGGAAAGTCGAAAAGGGGAACTATTTGAAAAGGAGAAAGTCGAAAAGGGGGAACTATTTGAAAAGGGGAAAGTTAAAAGGGAAAATATTTGAAAAAGGGGGAAAGCATATCGCAAAAAGGGGGAAAACTGAAAATTTGGGGAGATGAATTATAAAAGGGGGAGTTTGGCGGAGATCAGACACCGTACCATAGCCTCATTCTTCACTTGACCACTGTAACCTCTGCTTAGGTGGTGGTCGCCATGCATTCTCTAAATTTAGTAAATTTTCATCGTGTAATTCAATGGGATTATTTTGAAATTATTTTGAAACTTTAAAACGCTTGAAATATCACAAAAATAGGCCTTTGTTAATAAATAATATAAATACAAACCCGTTGGGGTTCGATTATGAACCCCACAAAACTAAACGAGTATATTTGAGGGCACGGTGGCTCAGTTGATACGGCCTTGGACTCATAATCTGAGATCTTGCTCGACTTGCGTGGGTTCGAGTCCCCGTCCCGCCACCGTGTTGTGCCCTTGGGCAAGGCGCTCTCCCTCGCTTGCCTCACTCCATCCAGGTGCAATGGGAAGCTGTTAGGGGTAGTCACAGTCGTTGTACTGATGAACCCTGCGCCATTTGTAGGCTGCAAACGTAGTTCCGATTATTCTAATGACGGCGGAATAAATGTAAAGCGCTTTGAGGCTATTTACGGCATAAAGCGCTATATAAATATCTACATTTATTTTTTTCATTTTTATGCCCAGTATATGGAAAATGCCATACGGCCGAGCGGTTTTCTCCGATCATCATGCCACCCGCCGCCTGCTCTGGTTACCTAAATGTTTGTGTGCAAAAATGTATAATCATTCGCTTTAAGGGCTGGGGTATGAACGTTTGGACAGTATTTATTTTAGGACATTAGAGCACATCAGACATATCGAATTGCATTCTGAATACGAAGAATATCATTCTGATATCAAATAATTTTGATTTTTTGAAATTCGCAATTTAATACACATTTTATGGCAAATCATTAAAAATTGATATTTTTGATATTTAACAGTACTTGAAGTAAACTTTGTAAATCTGATGATTTATACTTAAAGTGTATGTAGGTGGGATGAAAAGCCGACGATCAATTGAAAATTTTGACCTTTCGTATTGAAGATATGGATTTTTTTTCTCAAAACACCAAAAAAAAAAAAATTAGGTCTTTTTGGGAAAAAAAATCCATATCTTCAATATGAAAGGTCAAAATTTTCAATTGACCGTCGGCTTTTCCTTCCTGCTACATACACTTTAAGAATATATCATTAGATTTATATAATTTACTTCGAGGACTGTTATATATCAAAATTTGAAAAATATCAAATTTTATAATTTGTCATAAAATTTGTATTATATTGTGATTTTCAAAAATGAAAATTATTTGATATCAGAAAGACATGCTTCGTATTCAGAATGCAATTCGATAGGTCTGAGGTGCTCTCATGTCCCACAAAAAATACTGTCGAAACCCAATAAACGCTCATTTTGGAACCCTTAAGGCGACGGAAAAAGAAAACCCTGTTCTACGGGCCCGACCGACCCTGATTTTGAACAAATTGGGAAAAAAATTTCCTGTACAAATGAATGCCGACCCAAATTTCGGAAATTTCAGGAACAATTTTTTTTTTGTATTTTCTCAAATTGCAAATTATTTACAGATTTTGGTCAGTTTTTGGGTCATTTCCGCAAGAAAAAAAAAAAAAAAAAGGCCGACCGACCAACCCTACTTGAAAGGTCCGTCCGCCCGTAGAACAGGGTTTCTTTTTTTCGTCGCCTTAGCATAAATATTGTGAAAATCGTGCTTATGTGTTGACTACAGGGTTTTCTTTAAGCCTTTTGCTGAAAGGGTATTTTCAAAAATTGTGTACCCTTTCAATTGTGAATTTTTCCTCTGAAGGGGTCCAATACATTGCCCAAGGGGGGGGGGGGGTAGAAGAATATAATAAAATGTAAAAAAGGCTCCCCCCTAAGTAAGAAACTATTGGTGGACCATGCATTTTGGCACTATTAGTATTAATGTGTTAAAATTTTAGTTTAAAAAGAACCGAAAATTTGTGAAATGAGAAGTCCATGAAGCCTTTCGTTTTCCCTATTATGGCAGGCCTATAAATTGTGTTAAACATAAATTGGCAAAAAGCAGGAGGATGTTCCCTTTTAGAACTTGGAGAATTAATTAAGACCTAATTGAAACGATTTGGTAGACCATTTTGGCTCGAGAGTGATTATAGATTTTCGTCGAGTGTGGACGTGTGTATTGCACGCTCCGGCCACGCATGTGAACCGTATGTAATTTCATCTATAGGCGTATGATGCCCTTACACCAACCGAGCGACTGACTTGTGAATTACAATTATTACGATCAGCATGGCAAATGAACTCAAAGATCTGATCAACAACGAGGAGTTTAAAACTTTTATGAAGGTAACATTATCAGAAGTAATGAAAGAATCTCTAGATCACCATACAACACGGATTGAAGAAATGGAGGCGAGACATTGCAAGCGTATAGAAGAAATGAATGAGAAACACACAGAGCATGTTAAACAAATGGAAAAGAAGTATAAAGAAATGGAAGCATCACAGATGAGCCGAGCACAACATGTTGATAACAAAATCCAGAAAATGGAAGAACAATATACCAGACGTATCGAGCAACTGGAAGGGGAAATACATGAGTTCAGTTGCAACAACACACGAATGGAGTCTGTTTCCTCTAACCAGCAAGATCAACTGGATGATCTTCTCTTAGACATTGAAAACAAATCCATGGCACTGGAGAACCAGATGCAATATTCTAGGCGTAACTGCCTTCTAGTGACTGGTATACCAGAACATAAGGGAGAGAAATCGGAAGATACTGATGAGGTGATCAAAACATTTGCGAGTGAGTATCTGGGAGTTAACATCGAAGATGTGGATATTGACCGCACGCATCGTCTTGGCAAGCCACAGGCAGGGAAAAACAGACCAATTATTGTCAAATTCACTAGATATAACGCCCGCCTAGCGGTTATGAAGGAAAGGAGGAAACTCAAGGGTAAGAAAATGGGAATCCAGGAACATTTGACTTCCTTTACCCAGCACATGTTGAACATGGCAAATCAGCTCTCACAAAAAGCACCGTGGGTTAAAAAGTATGGACATGGGACGGTCGTGTTACTTGTCTTGTGCAAACAAACAGAGAAGTTCCAGAGAAGAAAGTGACTGTAACCTGTCAAGATGATCTCGACAGGATCTGGAGGAAAGGCGCTGAAATTGTTAAAAGCGGGACTTTGAAGAAACAATGGAAGAGTAGAATCGGTCATGCATCCTATAACAGACCAGCATGGGAAAGCAGAGAAAAAACAGACTAATTAAGTTATTGATAACTGTGAAAGTGTGAACTTGAATGCTACAAAATTATTGACAAATGTTTGTCTTGAAGATTCAAGATATATCAGATCAAAGTATTCTATCAGATATAAATAATAAAATTATTAACTGTGTTCAATATTATATTCTGAAATCATTGTATATCAAAATGGCGTAGCTGTAGGCCCCTATACACATGCATGTTAAATATGGCTAAACTATAATAGTATTGTAAGGTTGTTCAATACGAAAATTCGATAAATTTCTGTACAATCATTAATCAGAGTCTTTCTCTTGATGAATTTTATGCAATGTTATTCAATCACTATCGAGCAAATACCATAATACTATTATTACCTTTAAAACTGCATGTTAACTGACTAAATTAGGTACCAGGGAAATGTTTTAAGTTGTTCTCACTTAATGCTAAATTGTCCTTGCTACTTAATATAGCAATCATGTGTAATAAAACTATTTGGTGTGTAGATTGAATGTATGCAATGCTGATCAATATTATATCGATACTCAATATTATATCGATACTCAATTATTGAATAAGCTTAGCTCTTCACTACCCACATTTTACTTAGTCTTAAAAACCACGGGCGTTCGTCTAGGATATTTTGCATGCAGGGTTTTCACCAAATTGTTTGTACATCACGTCCTATTGAGCACTCCATAATTTGATCGTACAAAATTAAGATATACAGTATATATACTGTTGTTGTTGTTTTTATTATTTATATTTGTTTTATAAGATTGTATGTGTGTAGACGTAAATGGCAGGTAAAGAAAAATGTATCGTTTGTAAAAAGAACATGCAAAAGAAACATCAAATTTTCTCATGTAAAATATGTAAAAACTATGTGCATAAGAAATGTATGAACCTCAGTCGAAAGGAAATTTCGTTACTTAAAATAGATGAATATGTATGTAATAAATGTTCCAAAATCAATGATGAGAATATAGATAATGATGAGGATTCTGATGGCGATAATGACCTTATGAATGAATCTGGAGAAACAATCCACATATCGGATATTAATATAGACAAATATGATAAAATGATGTTTAATCCAATTAGATTTCAAAATAATAACAAAAATGACGAATTTATTGAAATGAACAAAATACCAGAATGCAATTATTTAACACCGAAAGAATTCAGCCAAAAATATATTGATACCAATAGTGAACTCTCCATACTGAATGTTAACATTAGAAGTATCAAGAAAATTTTGAAAAATTAAAAGAAAACATTAAGACCTTAAATCACGAATTTAACATCATTGGCCTATCTGAAACTCACTTAAAAGAATCGCCATCCGAATACTTCAACTTAAATGGTTATAATATGGAATATACAAACAGAACAGAAAGAGAAAAAGGGGGTGTTTGTTTATATATTTCCACTTCAATCAAATATAAACTGAGGTCTGATCTTTGTATTTCAAACTCTAATTTTGAATCAGAAATAGAAAGAGAAAATACACGAAATATGTTAGTAGGTGCCATTTATCGTGCACATACGAAAATTGAGCATTTCATCAAAGATATTGGTCCTATTTTTGATCAAATAACTAAAGAAAATAAGGAATGCTATCTAATGGGGGATTTTAATATACAGTGTGGGCCAAAAACAACTTCACCCAATTTCAAAGGGTGGTTGCTCGAATTGTAGAAGAGCTATTCATAATATCGTTACATATTCTAAATGTATATATTTCTAAAAGTATGTGATGAAGAAATGAAAGCAAAAGAAGCTAAATTAACAAAATGGTGCTAGTTTTACCTCCGAGGGTCAAAAATCACTTTGTCCACACGTAATTCAATGGTGTATGTCCGATTGCTTAGAGTACGGCATACATTTGCGTTAGGCATACATGTCATTGGTAAACACGTTTGGCCTGTCTTTGAAAAGTGATGATTGTTTTACATGCATGAAAGAAATACAATCGATTTTAACCCCCATTTACTTGTCATGAACTCGAACTTCTGTCATTGACCAACAATTAGCATAAAAATTACACAATTACAAAGGTTTTATCTGGCGCAAGTTTTCAATTTTAAATAGGCCTTCGTGCATTTCGTGACTGCGTGGCTTATTTCTAAATAGGTTTGCAAGGTGTCAAGATAAGGCAATTCACAACACAAGAGGTGACTTTTATGGCAGAGGTATACTTAATTAAGAACAGAAAGCTTTTTGGTAGTGCAGCGTCAATTTCGGATTCGTTTCACGAACGTAAGATCCCACCGAAACCTACCATAACTCTAGATACGAACAACTTTCACAATCTCGGAAGTGTGATGAATAGATGCAAAGCACGGAGCGGACGTCCAAGAACTGGTCGTTCAGCTGCAAATATTGCAGCGGTTCAAAGGGAACTTGCAGCTAACCCCAGAGTCAGTTGTCGACGCAACAATTTGCCGAACATACCACGAACGCAATAAGTTCAATAACTTCAAACTTTCTTGTAGATAACATTTCGTAATGACAAAAAAATAAGGTCTGAGGTTACAATTGCTTTGCGCATATTTGAAGTGTGAAAGCTGCATATCATGACGAAATATCATAGCTTGGCATTTAAATTGTTCATGTTTGATTTATTTGATTGTGTAATATATAAAATTGCTAAACAAATTTGTGCGTATACTGAGTGGTTCTCATTCTTTATCGAACTCGCCATTACAAGTGATGCGACGCGACAGCTAGTAGGCCTTCGCGTGGACAAAGTTAATTTGGACTCTTTGATTTAAAACTTGCGTCGTGTTTTTAATTTAATACATTTTTGAATAGTTTTTTCACCAAATACTCTAAAGAAGATGTTCTTTACGAATATGTGAAAACAATTTGCAGCAGACTGTTTAATTTTGAGATACGAACCTTTTAAATTGGGTAAAGTTGTTTTTGGCCCACACTGTAGACTTGTTAAAGGATGACTGTCACAAACAAACTCATGAGTATCTTAATCTTGTTTATTCATATTCGTTCATGCCAACAATTTACAAACCAACTAGAATAACTGAACATAGTGCAACCATTATTGATAATATACTTACAAATAATCACAACGATGTAAACTCAGAAATAATAGTTACTGATGTCAGTGATCATCTATTAACTATAGTACTCAAAAATCGGGCAGTAAGAAAAACATCGCCTGATGAAAGAAATTACTTCTATAAGAGGAATCATAATACTTGTAATATAAATAATTTGAAGCAAAAACTTTCCAATGTGAATTGGCATGCTGAACTGGATAATGAAGATGTAAATGATAGTTACAATAAGTTTATACATATTTTCAATAATGTATATGATGAATGTGTGCCTTTGACAAAATGCAAGAGTAATAATAAAAAAGAACCAACATTTCCTTGGATAAGTAGAGGTCTTCTCAAAAGTATAAAAACTAAGAATAAGATGTATAAGAGGTATATACAAAAGCCATGTGATGAAACGCTTGAGTCATTCAAAACATATAGAAATAAGTTAAACACGTTAATACGAAAATCAAAAAGAGAGTATTATAAAAAGAAATTTGAATCTGTTAAATACAATCTACAAAAAACTTGGAAAACAATAAATAGTATTATTGGACGTAACAACAAAAGACATATGCAAGCTAAATTCAAAAATGATGAAGGCGAAACGGTGTCAGATCCCCAGAAAATTTCAAATGAATTTAATGAATATTTTGTTAACATCGGACCTAAATTAGCTTCCAAGATTACAACAAATGGCAAGAAGTACTATGATTATTTAAAGAGCCCATTAAGCAGTAGCATGTACATGAAACCAATTGTTAATGAAGACGTTATAAAAAATAATACATAAATTTAATCAAAACAAGAGTGCTGGTCACGATACTATTGGTAATTACGTGGTAAAAAGGATTGCAAAGGAAATATCGATTCCGTTAACTATCATATTCAACCTGTCTATTACTGCTGGTGTAGTACCAAATGAGTTAAAGATCGCAAACTAAGGTAATTCCCATTTATAAGAAAGAAAATCCAGAAGTTTTCTCCAACTATCGTCCAGTTTCTGTCCTGCCATGCTTTTCAAAAATACTTGAAAGGCTTGTATTCAACAGATGCGTACATTACATTGATAAATATGAAATTCTAAATGATAAGCAATTTGGCTTTAGATCTAAACATTCTACCTATATGGCTATCTTGGAATTTATTGACAAAATTAGTAATGCTGTCGAAAACAATGAGACAACTGTTGGGATTTTCTTAGATTTGTCGAAAGCCTTTGACACTATCGACCATAGTATTTTATTACATAAACTGGAACATTATGGTTTTAGAGGAAACGTTTTAAAATGGTTTAAAGATTACTTACATAATAGAAAACAGTATGTGTATTACAATTCTTGTAAATCTGAATATAAAGATATAATATGTGGAGTACCTCAAGGCTCCATCCTAGGCCCATTATTGTTCATTTTGTATATTAATGATATCATAAATACTTCCACCATTCTAAAATTTGTCTTGTTTGCCGATGATACTACTGTAACTTATTCACATAAGGACATTGTGTCCAAATATGATCTTATCAACAATGAATTAAAAGAAGTTAATAATTGGTTTAAGGCTAATAAGCTATCAGTGAATGCAAGCAAGACTAATTATATGGTGCTTGGTACAAATCACAAAACATCACGCGTATTGTACAATGTTACTAATAATATTATATTAGATAATGTAATCCTGGAAAGGTTGAATAAGACCAAATTTCTTGGAGTGACAATTGATGAGAATCTAACTTGGAAATTTCATATTACCAACATCTCAAAGAATATATCTAGAGGTGTTGGTGTAATAAACCAACTGAAACATTTTGTTCCCGAGCGAATAATGTATTCACTATATTGTACTTTAATACTTCCTTACATAAACTACGGTATCTTAGCATGGGGAAATACTTGTCAAAAATATTTGGAAAATATTTTCAAACTTCAAAAAAAAAGCCCTTAGAATGATATCGAATAGTCACTTTTTAAGTCACTCAGCTCCTATTTTCAAGAATTACAATTTGCTTAATGTTTATGATAGTTATGATTTCGAACTAAGCACTTTCATGTACAAGTATAATACCAATCTGTTACCAAAGGCCTTCAATAGTTATTTCGTTGAGCAGAGGAATCACCTCAGGTATCACACAAGAAACGCTGAAGATTACAAGATCTGTCTTACAAAAACAGAGTTTGCTAACAAAACAATAAGAACCGCCGGGCCAAGAAAATGGCATTCGATCGACAGATGCGCCAAAACGGCTACATCAGTAAAACTCTTTAGATCCCAAATTAAAACAAACCTTATGGAAATGTACACTTAATACCTCTTAGTTTTGATTTACTTAGTTTTATTTTTCTCCTTTTAAAACAAAAAATCGATTAAAATTAACCGATCTCTTAGCTTCTATACTATATTCACAAAATGTCAGCTTTCTTTTGCGATATACGTGAGCATATGTTATGAAATCCTAATTTGTCTTACACTTATATTCTGCATGTTCTTTATTCATCATTTTTTTCCTGCTTAGTTCGTTCTACATGAATGTATGAAAGAGGGTGGGGGGTGTTTGTATGTAATTGTATTTTATTAGACAAATTAAGAAACGTAGGCTAAGGTTAAGGGGGTGCTTGTTCAGGCCTTTTTGGCCTTCTGAGCATCTCCTCATTCAAATGTGTTGTTTAGCTGTTATTGTATTGTTGTATTTTGAATGAAATAAAAGACTGATTGATTTGATTGATTGATTGATATTACTGTGTAAAATTTAAGTTTGAACAGTTGAAAATGTGTATGAATAACGGTCCATGTAGCCTTTCGTGGGCACGTTTTCCATGTGTCTGTGTCCCCCACCCCCGAGAGGGCATGCAAAATGAAGATCCAATTGAAGCCATTTGGTGCATCATTTTTACACTATTTAAATGATTGCTAAGTTAACATGGTTAAAGAGGAAAAAAGACCCGAACTCAAAATTTCAAATGTCACACAGGTCAACTATAGGCCTACAGGTCTTGAAACTCGCAAATGGCTAAAACATGAATTGAACGATGCTGACAAAATGTGACTGGCCCTGCAAATCAGGAGTAGGTCCTAAATGCCAAGGCCGAGAATAAAAGCACAATATCGCGTGTTTCTCTATTCAAATATTGCAAAATTTGAACGCGTACGTTTTCAAGATTTTGTCCGCGTTGGACTTTGGGTTTGAAGGGGTCCGCAAAGTGCTTGAACGCGTAAATACGCGTGTTTTGTGTGTTAAAGTAAGCCCTATTTAGACTTTTGAAATGTGTCATTGGCTATTTGACCCGGGATTTGACCATTTTTACTTAATTCCAGTAGCGGCAACGGGGAGGGGGGCATGCACCGGAGTAGTAAAACTCCGAAATTTTTTGCAGCAGTTTTGTGCATACTTGGTTGATTCCCCCAACCCCCGATAAAAAAAAAATCCTGACGCCGCATTATGGCATTTTTTTTGGACCCGGGCCCATATGGCCCAATGGTAAAATCCGGCCATGCTCTCCATTTATATAAGCCCTTATTTAATTTTCGCTTTTGTGCTCGGGGCCCTGAACTCCCAGCACATAGACTTCGTCGTCCACCCTGCGCCGGCATCCCAGAACTATATGCCTTACAATAGCAACAGGATAGAGCAAACAAAAAAGTTTTGCAAAGTGGCGAACTTGCCCCATATTGGGGCAGGTTCGCCCATATGGTGGGGTAAGTTCACCCTAATCACATAAAAAGGTTTAAACATTGCATAACAATAACATATTCAATGCAAACATTTAGCAAGAGTAAACAGGGCGTCCATTCTCTTCTGGGGAATCACTAAATTTGTTTGCAGGGGTCGGGTCAGGGTAAAATGTAGGGGGCCAAAGTGAGCTTAAACGTATCATGTTTACAACTTTGGGGAGATTGTGGATTAGGACATAAACGGTGGTATGAGTAATACTGATACTACATAACTTCAACAAACATGCTTTTCAGTAGTATTACCTTGTTTAATGGTATAATTATCGATATTTTACATAATACGCTGATGGGGCAGGTTCGCCCTCCAGTTTGGGGTAAGTCCGCCCGGGGAAGATATAGGGCGAACATGCCACATCCTCAAAAGGGTGAACGTGCCCCTGGTGCACATTTTTATATTTTCTTCAGGGTATGCAAAATACAAATCGAATAAGGAGTTTATAAATGCAATAAATCTTTGACAAATCCCATATGTTCCCAATACAGATATCCATTAAAACCATCTGTATGATAATACAACATTATGAATGCAAGAAAAAATTACATTTTTATGTAATTTTTTTGTTTTGGTTGCAGTTCGATGAACACGTCCCTATATGTCGCGTAGTTAATATGAGAAGTTTATAATGACCTATGTCACCTATACTGCAAAAACAAATGTTAATACATTAACACTATTTGAGCAACACTTTTTAAACATGTTAAACCGTTAATGTGTTAAAATATTAACATTTGTGTTAAAATATTAACAATTATGTGTTAAAATATTAACACTTTTACACTTTTATTAACACATTAACACTATGATTAAATGAGGATGTTCATTTTTAAATGCTTTAACACGTTAACACCACTTTCCAAAAACAAGTGTTAATGTATTAAGTGTTACTTTTTAAACACGTTAAACCGTTAATGTGTTCAAATATTAACATTATTAACACACAATTGTTAACGGTTTAACATGTTTAAAAAGTGTTGCTCAAATAGTGTTAATCTATTAACACCTGTTTTTGCAGTGTAATTTTGCCATCACCAAACTGGACCTTCGTCTAATCAAATGCTTGTAACTTTGCTTCGTGAGGTCACATTGGATTCAATGTGGTGTCATAATGTGCAGGACTAAATAGTGCACCTATTAAAAAAACAACTTTACCCCAATATTGTTCAGTTTGGAAATTGTGATTATTTTACCAAATGTAAGGATACTTTATTGGCGCAGTATAATTCGGCACATATGAATCAGAATTATTGTCAGTTTTTGACTCAAGACGCACGCTACTTTCTCAAGACGCAAGCTAACGACTATCATAGCTGTTCAAAATATATATTAAAGTGCAAGGAACCACATCTGGTTTCTTTATACGAAATCATTTACGGGAGATATTCATCATTTTCTATCCCGGTATCCAAAGATTTTCTTCTCATTAGTATCTCTGCTGACAAAGTAATTATTAGCCAGGCGATGTCGGTGTGCAATATATATTTTGTTTGTTTGTTTGTTTGTTTGTTTACCCAGGTTGGTCCGTGAGGGACACATGCTAATCCATGGGAAATCCATGGACCGTTAGCTCATACTACAAAACAGCACAAGCCTGAGTGTAGGCTAATAAAATGCATGCTGGCCTAAATAGCTTTGACCATCGAGCTACTAATGGAAGAAAATAGCAAGGAATTAAAAGAAGAAAAAAGAGAGAAGGCCACTCCCAAACACAAATTTTAGGCCTACAATTTTACTCAAGCCCCGATGCAAAGGCTTTTACGAAAGAAATTTGTGAAATAAAGAACCCTACAAGCTGATTTGCTCGACAAATAAATACAAAGACGAAAGAAATTTGAACAAATCGTAGCGTAGCATGAAAATCACAAAAATGAACTTTGCTGACAGGACTCGAACCAACGACTTCGGCATTACTAGTCGCCGCGCTCTACCACTGATGAGCTATATGACAGCATCTAATGGCGAGGATCGAGTTTTAGACCTATGCCGCAAACTTGACGGTGATTCAATTACTTATTTTCTAAAACTCGAAATATATACTATATCTGCTATTTTCATGGCACGAAGAACTGAGCTGGCTATTGTTGTACAAGGCCCACTCAGTCATTTAATTAGGCTATATAGAAGCGATCAAATTCGATGTTGAAATGAGCACAATTTAGGGCGTGAAATTTAGTCTTCTAGTGTAAGATTTTCGATTTTAACAGGCTTCTACTTGGCCCGCGAGCTTTCTCTTTTTTCTTTTTCTTTTTTTTTTTTTGATGAACTTTTTAGCTATTCAAAGTAATATATTTCATATCCACTTCCGAAAATCAAACGCGTAAACCCACGGATGAATGATTATGCAAGCCACAATATAAATATCGATTATTTCTGCTGGTTGTTTTCGAAATACAGTCTAAAATGGAAAAGGGTGAAATTAAAACGGAAATTATGATAAAACTATAATATATAGACCCACGTGATGTTCCTTACAGAGGTGGGGAAATATCTTTCTTTAGAAAACTCTATTAGTTTGAAACGCTATAAAATGAATTCCGAAAAAAGCTCGCGGGCGAAGTTAAGGCCTAAAGAAATCACAAATCTTCAAGCTGCCAATAAAGGCTGGATAAGACAAGATGTTCTCTTATACTTATTGCAGACGGGCCTTTGATGTTGTTAAACTGGTTCACATTAATGTGACAAAATGCCAATCTGATGAAAAGGTCCACTTTTTTTTATGTAAAAACATTTATTATCAGATTAGCAATTCCTATTGTTACGAATGAACAGGAAATGTGTAGCATATCAATATCAATATCAGTCCAAAAAAATATATGACCTACCCTTGGCAAACAACTTGTCGATATCAGAAATTAACATAACTCTACAAACTGAAAAGAAAAATTCCCTTCCTTCAATTTTTTAGTAAGCAACAAAAGACTAGAATATAATAAAAGGATTGGTCACACATACCATATATGACATATTTCAAAATAACAATGAGATCTGAAATCCAAAACGAAAACAGAACCCGAAACTGAAAAGATAAAAAGACCCGAGTATGATTTGCTGGGTCTCCACATGGAGCGACCGTATAAAGGAGGATTTCGTGATCCTCTTTTCATGACATTTTTCAGTAGATATTTGTAAAGAATAAGAATTCTTTAGTTGAAATTTGTACAGAATAAGAATTTGCGTGACTATAAATGATAATGACGAATTTATGACTTCGCGATTTATCGTGATTTAATTGGTCATTTACGTGCAGTACTAATTGATTACTAATTGACTATTAATTAGATGACTAATTATCGAAAATTAGATTTTTGATAAATAATTAGTCATTTAATTAATGATGATAAATTTTTTAGCAGAATAAATAGACCTACACTGATGATTTCAGCATTAATGAAAAAAAGCTGAAAGTACATCTTGTATGACCCGTATGACGATTTAGCCGAAAATGTCTCGAATTTTTTCTCGATTTATTTTTTTTTGACTGATTTACATTTGCAGTGTGGCATCACATTCTTTTTTAAGGTCTATTGTGGCATTCCCGGGATCGATCGAGAGCAAAAGCGGCTGGCGGTATTTATGTTATTCTGCGAAATTCCTTTTCCCATCATGCGTCCGTGTAATTTATAGGGAAGTCAGCCTTGAGTAGAATTCATTACCGTGGCTGGTTCTCGATCGATATGTATTTTCGTATTCCTTACAATGAAGAATCAAATGCAGCCAAATCAACATTGAGAATTATCAATCAATTTCCTTTCGGGCTTGGAACCTGTGTGGGTTTCTCCGAATTTTGTCTAAAATTACACGTTTTCATGCAGCTTGATTGACTCAAAATTGGAATGGGAATCGAGCATGCAATTGGCATACACATGTACAGGTACAGGTAGGTGCTGTTTTTCAAAAAAGATAATAAACAGCAGTACTATAAAATTTGTGTAAACAGATTGAACAAAAATCATGAAATGAAAATTCATCATGTTCATGTGTAACCAGAGAAGATGTAAGAAAAGGAGAGAGAACAAAATTATATACTTGAGATAATCCCACAGGTTATCCTGTCGCATCTATTCATAGTCCTTTATTCTCAAGTAGTTAGACATCCACTTGAAATATCCAGTGATGTTATGTGTGTGACCGCCCACGGTTGACTGATCTGCACTCATGCACTCCAGAATTGGAATTATTTCCAATGTTTCTATAGAGAATTAGTTGAAAAGTATGAAACGGGTGTGTTAAGGACCTGCTGCTTGGATGGGATACCACAAGTGGATAATACAAGAAAGAAATCAAGTGTTGTAAAATTTCCTCAAAATCCGCCTTTTTAGTAGATATATGAATTTCAATAGAAGAAATTTTTAGGATTTTTTAGAGAAGTGGTGATTGTTGATCATTTCTGTTTTATTTTTTTATGTATTTTCCTGTCATTTCCTGTAAACCTAATAAAGATATTCTGATAATTGAAAATCTTCTTTATCATAAATTAGAAGCTGAAAGTGACAACAAGTAGCAAAAAGTGTAATTTGCCATGGAACTTCAGTCATATTTTATCTGAAATCTGACTGAATGACAGGGCCTTCATGTATGGTATGAATGGCATAATGAAATGCAAGCACTGACCTATCCCTAAAAGTAGTTATCTGTAACTTGTGTATCACACACGTCAAGGGTTCAAACCCTATTGTGGTACTCTATTGTTAAGCAGCTAAATAGGGTGATTCATCACTTACTTTGAATGGGCGGTCTCACACATATTTTATTTAAGGATAGCTGGATCAACCTCCTCTTTCTTACATCTTCTCTGGTGTAACCCATGAACCACTAGCAAATGCAATAAATTTAATATCAATCTACTAGTAAAATAAAGATTTTTCCAGGCGGCGGATGACATGATCGAGCCAGCAACTTGTGAAACCGCCCGGCCGTATGGCATTTTCCAATATACTCGGTTAGTTTTTTTGGGTTCATTATCGAACCCCAACGCAACGGTTTTAGCTTGTATTTATATTATTTATCAACATGTCATAGGCCTATTTGTTTGTGATATTTCAAGCATTTTAAAATTTCAAAATAATCCCATTCAATTACACGGTTGACGATGAAAATTTACTGAATTTAGGGAATGCAATGCGGCCAGTCCGGCCACCACCTGGTTTTTTCATGATATCACCCTGTATATTTTCTTACGCACCCTATAATGTATACCAACCTTGATTTTACACAGTTGGATTCCTTGGAACATATAATTATAAGCTTTCCTAAAATAAAATGTATAGTTTTGTTGGTCATGTTGGTGTGAGACGTACGGTACATTAATTTAATGTTAATAATTAATGCACAGCCCTTAATTTAATGATTAAATTATTGTGCAATAATTATGAGCCCCCCAAGGGGGGGGTAAAATTTCCAAACAGCTCGCCAAAAATCGCTTGCCCCCCCCTCTCGGTCTGCCAAAATTGCTTGCCCCACCCTCTTTACCGCCAAAACATCTTTGCCCTCCCCCCTGCACATGCCAAATTTTTGGGATCCCAATTTTTAGGTATCCCAGGCAAACCTTAGTTAACACATTTGCTAGTCAGCAAAATTCGCAGAGACCGGTGCCTAAACACAATGCATATTTACATAGAAATCTGAATTTTTTTTCGAGAACAGGTCGGTGAAGGAAACCTACATAAATATGTTTTCTATACTTCACTTGACCCAAATATATGATTTTTTATGGTGATAATCAAGTTGCACATGGAATTTTAGAGGGATTTTGATAGCAGTTCCATTAAAAAAAAGCTGCTATCGCCATGAGACTAAGATCTAGAAACACCCCTAAATGCTGTTTTGGGGGATTTTGCTAGCAGAATCTTTTTGATGAAAGTCAATCTTTGACAAGATGTATTAAACTTTGTTACGGAAAGTGCTAAGACAAAAATGTTTTCAGTTTTGGCTTTCTTTACTCAAGGGCTTTAATTTGATATGTAAAATGATGCAGTTTGATGGCAAATTTGAATTCACCTAGCACCTACAACTATTACATAGGTATGACATAGTCCGAGGTGCTCTGACGATAACACTCCGATCGCCAGGCAATCTACGTTTATAACTACATGTAGGCCAGTAGGACAACGCAACCGCTACGTCAGCCTACGTGAACGAGCTAGGTATGACAGGGAAACCTCAGTTAACACATTTGCTAGTCAGTCAAAATGGCCTAAACCGGCAATACAAATTTACATTGAAATTTAAAAGAAGCGCTTGCTCAATATCCAAGGAAACCTTCATAAATATATTGTACATGTACTTCACTTGACCCAAATACAATGATTTTTTTTGGTGATGAGAGACTCGCACATGGAATTTCAGAGGGATTTTGATAGCAGTTCCATTAAAAAAAAGCTGCTATCGTCATGACTAGAGACTAAGATCTAGAAACACCCCCGTAATGCTGTTTTGGGGAATTTTGCTAGCAGAATCTTTTTGATGAAAGTCAATCCTACGGAAAGTGCTATGACAAAAAGGTTTTCAGTGTTGGCTTTCTTTACTCAAGGGCTTTAATTTGATGTATAATAAAATGATGCAGTTTGATGGCAAATTTGAATTCACCCAGGGGCATACATATGTACATGTTGCGAGCGCAGCGATCAGGAAAATTTGCATATTTCAGCGTTTCCGTACAGTTTTCCAAAGCCTTTTTAGAGCGTTTTATTTAAAAGGTGCCCCAAGAATGTGTGCCAAAAATTGCTTGCCCCCCCCCCCTTTTGGCTCGCCAAAAATTTCTTGCTCCCCTCTATTTTACCCTCCCCCAGGGCTCATAATTATTGCACAGCCCCTAAAAAACATGTATAGTTAAGTTTAAGGGGACTTGATCTTTTGTGCGTAATTATAGAGGGCCAGGGATTCACTCTTATCATTTTAAAAATTATTTGAAGAAGTCAAAGAGCCCTAGGAATAAAAACTGTAGTGTATATCTCTTCAGATACAATTTCTTTATACGACAAAAATTAATTTTTGTAATCGATCAAAAAACAAACGTTTTATATCAATTTTAAATTTAGCCAGAATCCGTAAATATGGTACCTCTCGCCCTTTTTTTTAGGTCAAGGCTATTTTTACCATTATGCAGCGAACCATTGTTGAAGCTATTTCACATACGTACAAAACATTCTAGAGAAATAATGATGACATAAACTGTTGAAATATCTTTTGTTGATTTCGAATGATAATGTCATGAAGTCGTAAATTTTAAGGTCAAATTCCTAAAACCAAAACAAAACATTGCGACGCAGATAATTCCCAACTTACGCAATTTCATCATCACATCAGTGTCTTTATTATTACCTTTCCCAAACGTTTGTGCTATTTATGCATAAAACGGCTAATCTATCTTTACAAAACGCGTCTTTTTATAGTAAACAAAAGGCTAAAGATGGCATTATGAGATTTATCTTTTATCATTACACTCATCAGCTCAACTGTCACGGTGGCCGAGCGGTATAGCGCTAGACGCGTAATCGAAAGAAGTTTAGAATCACTAATTTAACTCCGAAACAGTTTAGTCAAAGTTAAAAATGCGATCCCCAACCCTTTGCTTACCTTTGGACGAATTTGTAGTAATCTCTGTGTTGAAAAATGTCGGGTACTTGCCCGGTACAAACATAGAAATGGCCACATTGCTTCAGTCCTGGTAATGAATATTTCTTCTGTAATCCAATGGTTCCAACGTGGGCGTAGGGTTGTAAAATTCCCGGGAATTTTTGGAGTGGAAAGTTTCCACCGGCAATTGTGGGAATTAAGGGGAATTAACAGGAATTTTCATTCAAATCTAAAAATCAAAGTTTAAACAGGGGAATCACTGTGTAGATTAGGCCAAGAAAAAAAAAATGTTTGCTTGCCCTCAATTGTATTTTAACAATTGGGTCGGTCGGTCGGGATTTTTTTTTTTTTTTTTTTTTTTTTTTTTTAATTACTAGGAAACTCTAATGCTTGTATTAATTAAGGCTCAAAATATGAAAAATCAGACAATTTTGGTGTCAAAATGAATCAACTAATATTAGAAAACAACTAAAATGTTGAACACAAGCTCTAAAATACATTTTTTTTTTTTCTTCAGAATGCAAAAATTTGAAAAGAAAAAAAAAACTTTTTCAGGAATTTCCAAAAATAGGGTCGGTATTCTTTTGTACAGTAAATAGAAAAAAAAACCTTTTTTCTGATTTCCAAAATTAGGGTCGGTCGGTTGAGGGCAAGCAAACAACTTTTTTTTTTTGGCCTTAGGGTATTGTAGTACGGTAATTTATAAGAGCATACAATCATAATAAAGAACTTCAAGAATGATCAATAATTTTTGAGTTTTATTTCAACTGGTGGTGTAGGAAGGTGAGTGAATTCGTGAATGAGGTTTTCTTGTTTCAACGATCCGATAGTAGGATACGAAGCATAGGCTAAAAATGTCTTACACATGCGCGGTGGTGTTCTTGAAATCATCTAGAAACGCTTCATTCGCTGGTATCATTTCAGGTGGTCTTGGCACAAGTACATATGACACATGACCTTATATAATGAAGGCAGTTCAAGTCTACTCGTACCAAGATAGCTTGAAACGATATACCAATGACTGAGTAAATTCAAGAACACCACCGAGCTTGCTCAAGAAGTCTAGCCAAGAATTTGCTCACCGATAGCTTCACATTCTAGGCTAGAGACCATTGCATTCAAAATCTAGTCAGATTCACTGAAGCATGACACTGTGTAAAGCAATGGAAGTACATTTTAAAGTAAACCCAGCCGATCACGACAGGCGATTGCATCAAAAATGTTGCTAAAATTACACTTCAGCAAAATTTTAGACTGTCCAAAATAGGCAAACGTTGCTCATACAGTTTACTCATCGAAATAACTTTCATCCATATTTCAACTTTTTAGCCTACATCTCGTATCCTACTATCAGATCGTTGAAACAAGAAAACCACATCACGAATAAGCTCATCTTGCGATCCTACACCACCAATTGAAATAAACTCAAAACTTCCTGTGTTATTCCTCAAAACAAAAACAAAAAAATTGAAATCCGAGTATGACCCGTTATCGAAGATTTTTTTTGATAAACGTCAACAAAAGGTAATTTTTCTCATGAGCAGAACGCACATGGCAAAATGGCAGCTCTAATGCTGGTTTCATACTTTAATGTCGCTTGCCGCTGAACGGCATGACGCATCATGAGCAGTGCAGCTAAACGGACATAAACAGGCTTATGATTGGCTGATACATGTACGTCATACTGCTTGCCACAGCGGCAAGCGACATGCAAGTACATGTATGACAGGGGCATGCGTTTAAAATTAGTCTCAGGCCAAACTGTATGTGGCTATCACAGGTTTGTTATGATCGACGAGCGTCAGATCGACACAATCTAGGAGACTATCATCGCGCCCCCAAATCACCCCCCCCCCCCAAAAAAAATACGCGCATGATTTAGATATCATTTGTAGAAAGATTGGACCTTTTCCTTTCAGAAGATGTATACTTTTGCTATTATTGTACATAATTATAGTATGTTTTAATGCAAAATGAGGCTTGGTCTTAGAAACTTACTACATGTACCGATGGAATGCAAAGGAACCCCACTTCATGGCAGGCTATATCTATGCTATGACAGTTTGTATTTTGTTTTTAATAATTTAATCTTGAATAAATTATTTTCTTTTATCCTTTTTAACAGATCTTTGTGAAATTCTGTACCCAAGAATCAGCTGTATAACAAGTCCAACGGATAATTTGAAGACAATGGAATCTGTAAATGCTGAAGAGGACCTTGTAGATTACTATGGTATGCAGGAGGGAGACGAGGAGGAAGGAGGAGAATCTGGGAATCGGACATCAGATGATGACATTATCGGCATTACACGAAGCTCAAAGACTACTGCAACTAAACCAAGGAACAGATACCCTAAACGTAAACGGGTGCACAAAGATGAAGATTATAGCCCTAAAAAGTCATCTAAATTAAAAAGGAACCCACTGCCTAAGAAAAAAAGTATTAAACAAGCAAAGCAGAAATCGCCTCGCAAACAACTTATCAAATCAAAACCAATCAAATCAAAACCAATGCGCGTTGTCAAGGAGATGGAATTGCCCACAGTTATACCAGGACCATTTCGTCTGCATCTCACCAAACGAGCTCCTCCTAATACTTCTGTTCCCAAGGCGCCCAGCGGTATCATGATGCACTATTGCGATATTTGCAACTTGCGTATTTACTACGTCAGCGCAGATGGCTGGGAGAAACATCTGATGAAAAAACATGGTATTGGTGTCAAGGATGATGACGAGAAGCCACCAGATTCACCAGAGGTGATGATACTCTCGGATGAGGATGAATCAAAACCAGAACCAGAAGTTGTGGACGTGGAAGATGATGAGGAGCAGGAGACTGATGAATTACCCAGAAATCAACGCAAGCTTGACAAGTGTGGGACTTGTAATAAAGGGCATTGTAACAAGAGGTGCCTATATTTCAAGAATAGAGATGTAAACCCTGATGAATTATATCACCGCAAGACTTTCAAATGTGGGACTTGTTTTGAGATGGTGCTCTTTGACAAACGAAGAGAGCACCAGTGTCTGTATTACATGAACAGAGGATACACTGTCGATGACTTGGAACACAACTGCACTATACTACAGAAGGTCATTAGATATGCAACAGGTCGGGGGCTTGAACAACATCTGCAAAGATACCATCGAAAGGAGAAAGATAATAATGCAAAGGTGTATCTACAAGATGATGGAAGCCTTTCAGTTCTTCAAGAAGAAGAAGAAGAAGAAACCAAGGCAGGGCATTCTGTAGTGGTGACATCATCACCAGCCAAAGGGATGACATCAACACCAGCAAAAGTGATGACATCACCAGCCAAAGTGATGACATCACCAAAGTCCAGTGAATTGGTGCTGAAAGTGGTGTTGAACGATGTGACCAAAACTGGTGCTAAAAGAAGCACAACCTGTGTAAAACGGACACCTGCACAGGGTCATCGTACTGTGAAAACAAAAAAGAATGGTAAGAAATCACACAAGGGTGCAAGTGGAGGGAAAAATGGAAGGCACCAAAATGTGGATGTGAAGAATCGTCTCAGGAAAGTTATAAAAGCGAAGACAAAGAACTCAAATGTTGCAAGCAAACTTGTTGCCAAAGCAAGTAAGCATATGAATGCTGTCAGTAAAAATGCAACACGGCAGCTATTGAAAACAGACACGCACAGAAGCAGGCGTGTGTGCTTCTTCTGTCAAGCCCGATTTGCAAACAGTAGTGAGTTGAAACTCCACGAATGCTACTTTACTAAATTTGTAAGTCGAGTGTGTAAGGCATGTATCAAATGGTTTAACAGCTTTAATTCATACAAGAGCCACAACTGCCGTAAGTGTGACATGAAAGTCAAGTTGGAACAAGGGTGTTGGAAAGTATGTCGCGAGTGTAACGAGTTCTTCGATTCATTACAAGAAGCCTTTGAACATGTCACAGAAGAAGGGCCAAAATGTCGGCAAGATAAAGTAAAAGTATCAAAGCCAAAAACCAAACCAGTAGTACCAAAGATAGAAGAACCTGAACCAGAAATGGAATTCAGGAGAGTTTCAGATGGTATTAGACGTCCGACAAATGGTATCAACGATCGTTTAGAGACTCTGTTGGACCAAGAAGTGTTACTGAATAGTACAGGAAAAAGTACCGGTAATGTTAACAATTCTGTTCGTGTAGAATATGTGTATCCTATAGACGTGAGTCTAGCAGATCGAAAAAATAACCCGGATTTTAGAGAGCATTGGTTGCTGAAGTAGAGAACATTACATTGTATGTTGCTCTCTTATAATAAAATAATTTAAGATAATTTAGATAAAATGTGTTCTGCACATATTGGGATATTCCATTTGTAATCCACACTGTAGTGATATGCTATCTTCAGTAGATAGCATTGTCTTACAGTTGCATGCTATCTTCAGTAGATAGCATTGTCTTACAGTTGCATGCTATCTTCAGTAGATAGCATTGTCTTACAGTTGCATGCTATCTTCAGTAGATAGCATTGTCTTACAGTTGCATGCTATCTTCAGTAGATAGCATTGTCTTACAGTTGCATGCTATCTTCAGTAGATAGCATTGTCTTACAGTTGAATACCTGAGTGGAAGAAGGGCCCAACTCCATCAAAACTGTTTTTGAGATATTAAGAAAAAAGCGTAATATTTGGAAAAGTTTTATAGACAGAATGTTTTCATCTTCAGGGAACCTTTAATACATGGCCATACATTATTACATACATTCAAAATCATATATGTTTCCTTGGCAACGGTACATGTCTTAATACGAGCTGGAGTTGGGCCCTTCTTCCACTAATATACTGCAAGCGGTAGTTCCTAAAGCAGATGTGTTATAAATAGCTACAGAAATTTGGTAATTATCCATTAATTGCACAAGTAGAAGCATGTAATATGTTAGGAAGAAAGTTTATTGTAGTGAAAAGCAGATTTCACGGAGGAACAAAAATTCCTCTTTAACCCAATATTTGTGGAAGAAGGGCCCAACTCCATGGAGTTGGGCCTTTCTTCCATGAAAACCATGATTAAGTGCACGTGGAAGACTATTTAGAGAGTGGATTTTTGGATCATCTTTCACACACAAGGAAGAACAGTCTGCTGGCAATAACATGCTGGGTCTAACTCATTTTTGTTAAAAATTGGAGTTGGGCCCTTCTTCCACTCAGGTATTCAGTTGCATGCTATCTTCAGTAGATAGCATTGTCTTACAGTTGCATGCTATCTTCAGTAGATAGCATTGTCTTACAGTTGCATGCTATCTTCAGTAGATGGCATTGTCTTACAGTTGCATGCTATCTTCAGTAGATAACATATAAAGTTGAATGTTATCTTCAGTAGATAGCATTGTCTTACATACAATAATGTAAAGTTGCATGCTATCTTCAGTAGATAACATTGTCAATATAATGTAAAGTTGCATGTTATCTTCAGTAGATAGCATTGTCTTACATACAATAATGTAAAGTTGCATGCTCTCATCTGTAGATAGCATTATCCTATTATATGAAGTGAAGTGTTATCTTCAGTAGATAGTATTGTCTTACAATAAAGTTACATGCTATCTTCAGTAGATAACATTGTCTTACAATATAGTTGCATGCTATCTTCAGTAGATAGCATTGTTTTACAATATGTGACATGATCTGGTCCATGGGGGCCAAAGGCGGCAAATATGAAATGGAGACAAAGTCAAAAATATGGAGTAAAAAACAATAAAATACATAAGAAAATAGACCTCACAAAACGTCAGAACTTTAGAGCCAGGTATGCTAGACCTTTGGTGTTTTCAGTATATGATAGCCTAATGTTTGTGTAAGGTAATCATTATTGTAACTCCATTGGCCCCCATGGAGCAGATCATGTCACATATACAGTTGCATGCTATCTTCAGTAGATAACATTGTCTTAAGGTTGGTCTGAAGTTCTGAACCCTGGAATTATGGAAACTTTCGGGCCTCATAACTGCTAAATTGTTGGTGTAAAGTATATAAAAGTATACATATTTAGAATGGCAAAGACTTGATAAGTTCATCTGTGAGGTCAAATTTGGGCCAAAATGCTCATTTTTGGCCCAAAATCCACAAAAATGGGGGTTTTTTTATTAATTTTTAAAAACTAGATAAAAATATCTAGGAGCTGTTTTTTTATTTTTTTGAATTTTGACCAACTTCACCAAAAATATTTGAAATTTGGGCGAACATCGGGCTTTTTAATGATTTTTTTGAAAATTCGGCATTTTTGTAACATGTACGCCATCTGAAACTGGCACAATACGGATTCTATTTGAGGCAGGAGAGTGCTTTGGGGTAGCAAATACATGTAGATAAATTTCGGTACTGTTAGACTTTCAGAGGGTGGCACCTGCTATTCCTCTTTTCTCTGGAGGGTTTGTACTCAGTTTGCCATTTTACAATGGCAATGCTTCGCTTTAGTATTAATGCTTTCATGTGTCTTATTATGATGATAGTGGTAGTAGTATTGTTATTTCTGTCATTGTGATTATCATACATGTAGTCATCATTGTTTTTATTATTATTTATATAATTATTCTTATAATTTGTAATTCTTATTGAACGCTGTGTTGTTGGATTTCCGTCTTATTTTAAAGTTTATCAATTAAAAACTTTTTATGGTGTAAATTGCCATTATATAAATAAGTATTTTGCAAAGACCTTTCACACTGCTTGATTTGGCACTGTTTACAACGTAAACAGGAAGTGGGATTCTGATTGGCTGATTGAATCAAGTTAATCCGTCATCATTACATCAGCATCTCATTTGCTGAACAAGCAACGTAGCAGCGCAGGACACGGGTGTGACCGAGTTCTCTTTATACTGTAGCTCAATTCAAGTCATAATGTAATTATGGGGTAACAAAATGTGCAAAAATTTTCACTGTATTGAAAGTATCATTTATTACTGAACATTACATTAGTATCATCTAATAATTGTACACTTGTACGTATATGTATAAGCTTCAAAATAAGCAGGCACCTACATGTAGGAGCCATTTACCTAAAGCCAAGAATTCTCCGCGTTGCGGAAATTCCCGGCCCGAAAATTGCGGAATTCGGAGGTAAAGCGGAAAACGCATTTCTGAGAAAAAAAAGAAGCAAAATGACCTAGAAAAAGAAAAAAATACAATTGAAAAGAAATAAATATAATACTAAATGAAATGGGTCTTCAAAATTCATCAAAATAAAGTAAAATCCGTCATAGATTTACCATACAACGCCTGTCCTATACCTCCCATTGCAGCCATGCTACCCGATCAGTTTATTGTTGGTAAGATTCTTGTAAAATTTTATTATGTCAGAAATTTGCTAAAATTACAAAGCGGAGAAAAGCGGAATTTAGCATTTGTAAAGCAGAAAATTCTTGGCTTTACATTTACCCAATGGTCATAACATTTTGGCTCTTAGTCCACACCAAAATCTACATTTAACAAAAAAAATAGAGCCTGGTACAATGTAGTTAAAGCAGGTTTTGTATTTAATGTGAACAATTGAAATTTAAATGACTCTTAGCTCTTTAAAAATGGCTCCTGGTTCACTAGATAATCACAGGACCAGGAGCTGCTTTTTCCAAATGTGTGGCTCCTGGTCCAGATCTGCTTATTTTGAGGTTTGTACATGTGTACATGTATTTTTAAAAGTGTAAACAATACTTTTATGGCCAGTGTAGGGGTGTTGTGTGTATAATCAAACCCCATATATAGCTGTGTAACAAAATATACATGTACATACACATGTACAATTATTGTAATTGACCCAATAGGGTCCATTTCGTAACTACCACACAATTTTCCATTTATGTTCATGTATTGAGATAAAACACTCCCAGATGCTTAAACATATTGGAGTGTTAAATTACATGTATATGAAAAAATACCCTGGAAGTAGAAAACACACTGTAGTGTTAGTCGGAAGCAATACTACAGTGCACCTACTGTATACTTTAATGTGTAAAGTACAGAAATAAATGTGTTATCCAGCCAGGAAATTTACAGTGATGAGTCTATAAAGACTTGAGTCAGTTACATGTTGAGTTACAGAATGCTGTGGGGCAGGAAAAACCTCGTATGTGTCACTGGCCCTTGAACATGTTTAAAGCAAAATCTCCTATGTAACCTGATGGCAGTTTTGTTTTAAACATGTTTAGGGGCCAAAAGCACAAGAGGTTTTTCCTGCCCAACAACGAGAAGCTGGTTGAGCAGTGGCGGCACCAGGAATTTTTTTCGGGGTGGGGGGGGCAAAGTGATTTTCAGGGGGGAAATTTTGCATAAAATTGCCGCAAAAAGTGGACATGTACGTGATTTGGGGGTTTTGCCTCAAAAGTGGGGGGCAAGAAAAATATTGGGGATGCCCCCGCTTGCCCCACCCCCCCCCCCCCCGTAGCGCCGCCACTGTGGTTGATTCAAGTACATGTATATTTCATATCCCATCTGGTAACTTGGCACAATTAAGTTGCAATTTTCCAAATTAAAATAAAAGTGTATGCATGTATGTTTCATGCACATACTGACTATTCTCCAACAGCCAAAGTGCTTGTGCTTTGTATACTGTGAATTCTTGCATAAGGACTGATTGTTCGATCGTGTGTGTCATCGTTGCATGCCTTCATGTTACGCAATAGAGCATGTCTTCATGTTTACGAGAACGACCATAAAATGTGTGGTATGTGCTTAGCAGTTTTGACTAGCACACTTCATGGAACTACAATGTATTGGCCCTCATTAATTAACGGTGTAGACCCTCCCTCGGGTCCATGGAGAACAACTGGTACCGGTAATGTAGATTACATAGCATTAAAATCAGCGCTCAATGGACTTTCGCGTTCACTTATAATACAAGTATATTTCTATATTGCTGCATTGTTGACTCTGTGTGTAATCAGTGGCGTCGATTTGTGGATGAAGAGGAATGGGTTTTTGGCATTGAGGAAAATAAGGGGGGGGGTTACAGGACTTTGGCATTTTTTTCATAGGGCATTATGTAATTATTTATTGTTACATTATCCAGAGATGGAACCGAACCGAGACTGGGGGCCAGTCTATTAACGATGATGCTGGGACTAAACCTGTTGGTGAATAGTCTGTGTTAGTTTTATGTGGTTTCATGTATTTTATATGTACAAGAACTTATTTTTAAATACAAATTGAAGGACAAATCACTGAATATTTTATGTTGTAGTAGATAAACAATGGTAATTGTTGTAGGCAACTTTTAAACTTGAAACAGTCATTCATTTGCACACTGATGAGACATCAATATTTTGATTTTATGTTCATGTAAAGAATGGAATAAAGACATGGGCTGCCACCTCCTCCCACTCACAAGAATATTATCGGTTCATATGTGACGCGATCTGGTCCATGGGGGCCAAAGGAGGCATTTTTGAAAATTGAGTTACTATAATTATTATTTTGATGTCTATTTTCTTATACATGTATTTTATTGTTTTTTTACTCCATATTTTTACCTTTATCTCAGTTTCAAATTTGCCGCCTTTGGCCCCCGTGGACCAGATCGTGTCACATATATATGACCTGGGATCAATTTTACACGATCCAATTCATGGAAGCACGTCAAGTACCAGCAACCCACCAGTGTTTTTAAAGAAATGATTCTCGGGATAATTAAGCCACAAAATTTCACATTTGAATATTTGCTTGTGTGAATTACCGTATTCATTCCATTAACAACCCATGCCCCTATACATGTACATGTAAGCCCCCACCCAGTGAGTTTACAACTGTAACAAACTGATATAAATTTAATAACGGCCCGTATAAATCTGAATCATGGTCTGAAACATATCGACACATTGATGATGATGATGATGTATAAATATTTTGGGGCTTTTTTGTAGGCCTAAACAATGTAAAAAATAAGTGCCTACCCAAAATGACTTTGTTTTAGCGCCCTGGGCAGTTAATGGAATGAATATGGTAGTTTAAATAGTTGTTAATGTAAAGTTTTGTAAACATAACATTACATTCTCATCAGAAGACAACATGTAGAAATTATGGGTCTACTTGATGTGAATTTTAAAAACACATGGGGTGATCAATGTAAAATTGTATGTGCTAAAGGTAGTTTGCTTCAATTTAAATGTTGGATCTGCTTTGGTTCATGTTATTTTGAGGCCAGCTTTAAAGCCATAATGTGTGATTTGCTTCACAGCGACGCCCTCAATTTTACTCGAATTTCTACTTTTTGCATAATTCATTCATTCATTCATATTTTATTTTCATCAATCATCAACATACAAGTGATACTAATAGCTCAACAAAGTAATAAAGTTAAATGTAAACAAGAGTCATTGGTATAAATAAATATCAATACATTTAGGTAGTAACAATTAAATCAATATAATTAAATTAGAATAGCATTACTATGTATGATTGACCAAAATACACTTTAAATGCATAATGATATTACGAGCGTGCTTGTAGTAGTTTATCACGGAAATACAACACTGCAATGGCAATTGATTTTGAAGTACTTCTACGATGATAAGCGCCTAACAACGGATAAGCTGGCTCTCTACAAACACGCTCAGTGAATAATACATACTATCAAAATATAACATAGTAATACATGATAATAAATATAAAATTTTTAATGTTTTTAAAATATAATATTATAAGAACATAATAATGTAATGATAATATAGTAATATTATATTTATATGTTTGTTGATAATATGGATGCATAATGCATAGTAATGCATGATAAGAATCATAAGTATGATACATTAGATTTTACAAAATACATAAACATGATAAATGACCATTGATACAATGGATAATAATGTTAATGAGTCAATCTCTGCATACTTTACAGTGAGAGGGGCTATACATGATGACAGAGATTATATTTTAGAATTAGGTTGTTGAGCAAAATGAAAATGGGAGGGGAAAAAGATGATTGACGAGGACTCTGCTAAACGCGGGGCGTGGGGTGCAGAGACCTCGTTGACAGACAAACACATACATTATCCGATAAGAAGAAGAAGAGAGCGAGAGAGAGAGAGAGAGAAAGAGAAGGAAAGAGGGAGAGGAATGAAAGAGATAGAGGAGAATAGTGAGGGTCATAGCTACTACTTAAATCAAGAGCAAGATGGAACAAGTGTCGATGGCTTCTGGTGATTCTGACGAAACAGTAATAGGGCCTAATGTGAAGAAGCTCAGTGGGTACTATTGTAAGAAGGCAGACAATGGATGACAATTAAAGCACACAAGGAACCAGAATAAAGGCAAAATTAACAATCCAGTACAAGTACCGTAAGGCTTCGAGTATAGGCAGCGGCTACGCCGATTCATACTCAAGTACCATAGATTTTTTCAACCTGCTTTTAAAAGCAACATGGGACACAGAGTGTCTGATGTTGAGTGGAATAGTGTTCCAGAGAAGGGGTCCTTTGGTTTTAGAAGTATTGCCAGCAAAAATAGTGTTAGTATGTATGATGAATGGCTCATTGGCATGTCTCGTGTTATAAGAATGAGCAGATACATCTACGTTAAAGAAATTGTCATGTAGAAGATCTGGAGGAAGAAGACCATTATGAAACTGATACATAAAAGAGCCAAGTTGAAGTTTGTACATTGTATATATCATAGAGTTTTAGAGTGCGAAGGGAGGAAAATAGAGGGTCAGTATGAGCAAGCCATAGGGAGTAGGTGCAAGTTCTAATAACTCTCTTTTGAAGAAGAAATAGCGAATGTAAGTTGGTGTTGTTGGGGTCAGCCCACACAAGAGCACCGTAAGACAGGTATGGAAGAACAAGAGAGTTATAGAGGGTGAAAAGTGAAGATGAGGGGATGAATTGCCGGACCTTGCGAATGATACCGTTGTATTTGGTTTTTAGGGGTATTGCGTTTAGAAATTATTTTATTTTTTAGCGGACAATGAATATTAAGAAGGTCATTGAATTTATGAATGAAGATATTATACGCATCATCTGGGTTAGTAGAACTTTCAACAACCTGCCAATCAACTAGAGAAAGCGCACTTTTTAAACCATTGATGTTGTTCGTGTGGAATTGACGCTGTTGGTGAGTTAATGTAGTTTTGATTGGCTTGTTGTTGTCAGTTTGTTTAGTGATGAATACAGGGAAGTGATCGGATAAATCCGTGACAACAATACCAGAGTTGATGATACTAGTGATGTCGTTAGTAAATATGTTGTCGATTAGTGTTGCAGAGGTGTGACCGTTTTTGTTCAGTGTACTAAAATACCACGTTCAGTGTACTAAAATACCACGTAAAAGACTAAGCCTGATGTGTTTTAGTAACAGTAAAATTTAACTTTTTATATTAAAACCGGGTCGACCCGGTTTTATTCAGCGTTCATCGATCGACTGCGTGCTAACATCTCCTGTGGATGTCAGTTTATGTGTACATACGTCAATCGCGATGCTCCGTGCAGTATTACATGTTACGATCGGCGAGCGTAGTACACACATTGTTGGCGCTGGAATGAAATCGCAATTTTCTTCGTTATACCTTGATTTGTTTGGCTCGAAATTAAAAGGGGATAATGTGATCAGTGAAAACAAATATTTAAATAGGAATCTATTCTTTATGTAAATCACACATTATTGCTTTAATACAATTAAGAAATTGAGGCTCCTTGCCTGACCATGTTCACATTACCAGTTCACATATCTACATGTACATATAATACATGTACATAAGATTGGGAGTGTACGGTAATTTATTGATTATAAGCATCATGATTGTATTGTTTTAGTCACAGTTTCTTATGTTACTTTAAATGTTATATGTGGCAGTAAGTCAGAATTTGTTGTGTTCACTTTAAGGGTACCGTATTACAGAGCTGCCAACTCTCCCTCTTTTTGCAGGAGACTCCCTACTTTTAAACCTTCAGAACCCTTAATTTTTGGTCATCTCCTGATAAGGAAATGGTTTCATCCATTAAGATGTACACATTTTGACAAATCTCCCTGATTGCAACAGGAAATCTCCCTTTTTCAAGATTCAAATGTTGGCAGCTCTGGTATTATATTTTAGCATGAATTGGAGAATCATTTGATTGTGCTGGGTTTACAGAATGAGTACACTTTCAAACTCATAAACGTAACCAGTTCTGATCCTTATCCCTCAAGCTGTCCTTGTATTAAAGGGCCCTTACATGTATTTCAACCAATATACAGGGTGATAAAAAAAACTCCCCAATTTGGGAAATCGATTTTATATATTTTTGTATTACATGTAGCTATTCCAGTTGTAAACCATACACCGTATGAAAGACGTGACATTAATTTTCCACACATAGGGGTGTAGATTTCAAATGGAGTCAGTCTGAATGAATTCTGGTAACCTCATTTGAATTTCACACTGCCTATGAGGAAGATTAAGGTCATGTCTTCCACAGGTGGTGTATGGATTTTAACTGGAATAGCCCATTTTTAACTCATGTACATGTAACTGCAGGCAAATTATTGTGAGTTTATAGTCAAAAGCATGCACGATTGTGCTATTTCATTATACATGTATTTGAAATTGAACATTTTTCTTGCGATTTGTTTGTTCCCCTATATATTTTAATGCTTCCACCGCCACTTAAAGAAAGACAAATTAAAGAGTTAAAGGTTTATTTTGTGATCCTAACATCCTCTTTTTATGACAGTTTTCAGTAGATATCCACAAAAAAAGCTTATTCCCCAAATTTTTATTCCGATTTTATGTTTGCACTTTATGCCATACATGTAGGTGTACCAGAGCGCAATTGAAATTTGGCAATATTTTTGCAAAACAAATTAATCTGCAAGAAATTTTCTGTACCGGTACATAAACATTATGTAGCCATAGGTTTCCAGTGGTATAAAAATTTCACCTTTTTTTTGAGAAAAGTGGATGATGAGGTTGTAGATCACAACATGCCCCTTTAAGTCATATTCAAAATGAATGAGCAGAACAAAGAGATCTATTATCAAGTAAACTAGTAAGTTTCTTTATGAAATTACCTCTTATTTACTTATCTTATTTACTTTTTGTGAGCAGTTTGCCTTCCTTGTGATTAAAATACAAAAAAATGTGGTAAAGCAAGCTTAAGCGTTAATATCAGAATAGATCAACTTTGTACCCCATTTGCACCATAAGTTGTACTGTTATTTGGGGATGTTTTTTTTTTACCACTCTGTAGTACATTTTCTTATATTATTATCACTGTGTATAAAACTGCAATGTTTTCGATTTTGTCACAGAAATGGAGATGGAGCAACTTACTGTAATAAATGAATATAGTATACCAATTGATTTGTGTCACTTCTGGCTTATGAAAAGGTCTCAGAGCACTGCATAGGGTTTAATACTTGACTTACTTGACTTATATGTGCAGGCCGGTGTGGCCCTTTGCGCTCTGCCGAGTAAGCCTCCTCCTTTCAGTTCTGTCTGTTGCTTGTGTCTTTGCTTCATGTGGGGTCATTCCCAAGTCCCTCTGAATTTGGTCCTTCCATCTGGTTGGTGGACGACCTGGTGGTCTTTTCTCTGGTTGGTGGACGACCTGGTGGTCTTTTCGAATAGGGTTTAATACACGTGCATGTATGTTGGAATCTTACCAGGAAATTTTAGCACATTTATAGTTGTTTTTACGTTTCAATTACATTGTAGATTACTCGGGTAGAGATTGACTTTTGGAATTTTATTGGGGATGTGATGTCTAAGATCATGTGTATGAGGTCAAAGGTCAACTTATGAAAAGTGCCAACTCTGCATTTGTCTATTTCCTCAACATGCACAACCCTTGGCCGATTGTAACTTCGTAATAGTGTCGGACTCATGATCAAGGGGGGGGGTTGAGCAGCGAAGCCTTGATGAGCTGCAAAACGGCGAGTATGTGTATGTTATGTGTATGAGGGCAAAAATCAATTGGAGGTCAACTCAAAGCCAAAATGTACGATCTTATAATATAAAAAAAAAAAAAAAATTCAAATCTGATTTTTTTTTTTTTTATTTTATGATTTTGTAATAATTTTTTTTTTTTTTTAAAGCATGTTGTTTACACTTTACATATAAATGGAATTAGTCCAATTCGTAGTGTTTGTCATCAGGTCAACAGAGAAATTTGTTCGAGATCTAAATTTAAAAGAGCCACTTTCAAGTCATTTGTTTGTTATTAGTTTTAATTATGGGACATTGAGCGATAACGTTACTACCCTCTGTCAAGATTTGGTCTTTTTAATGTTTAAAGTGGCTCTGAAATGAGCCGTCGTAGTTACATGCAGTAACTGGTTTTCATTTGGTATAAAACAATAAGTTTACTTTGTTTTTGACTCATCCAGTTATTTACTGATAACTTAGGTTTGTTATTCTTAAGGGGGTACTATACATCCCTTGATAAATGTATGACTATTTTTGCATTTTTTTTCAAAAAAATAATAACATTCTAACGGGGCGGGGGGGGGGGGGTGTTTTGCCACATATCAACTGTGGAGTTTGCTAACAACCATGAAGCTCCACAGTGGGAGATAACCTCAAGAGCCATAGAGGGGGTATACCACCTGCCATTTTCTGATTTGATCAACCTCCACAGTATGGCGGTTGCTGTCAGATTTGTGTAAAAAAATCTCCCCAGTTTGAAGGGGTGGGGGTGTATCCGTCCGGAGCTGTATCTGGGGATCCGTAAGACATACGGGGACACTACTTGGTGGGAGGAAGGATATCCAAGTTGGCTCCGTAACCGCATGTTTTTGGTGAAAATTATGCAATTAAACATAGCTAATTTGCATAATTTATACAAAAATCAGCGTAAATTGATAGCGGAGTTTGTGGACAGATTATCTCAAGATCCGTTGGGTGTATCGTAATGAAACCTGGTGGCAGGAACGATACACACCTGCTGATTAGTTTTTCGGCAAAAGAACACATTTAGTTGTTAATTTGCATAATTTATGTGGAATGCGTCTGCAATTAATATGGTTAGAAAGGTGAAGAAATCCACCTTGTGGAGCTGTAGTCCCATCGTAAGCGCTATGCATGATGAAACTTGGCAGGGGGTAGTATGACCAGAGTGTCTGGATCGGACATATATTAATGAAGTACCTAATTTGCATAATTAATGCATAACAAGCAAAATGCCCTTTGAAGAGGTTATCTGGAGATCTGTATGGGGTACAGTGACATACCTTGGTGGGGAGTAGCACGACCAGAGGTTCTTGACCTGATTAGATTTTCTGGTCACCCAGGGGTCATATGAGGTCAAATTACTAAAAACTTTTACGGGCATGAAACTTGGTGGGTACAGTCAACATTTAGAGCCAAATTTTTTGAAGGTAATTTTGGGGTCATCTGAGATCAAATTACTAAAAACTTTTACGGGCACGAAACTTGGTGGGTAGTGTCAACATTTAGAGCCAAATTTTTGGAAGGTCATTTCGGGGTTATCCGAGGTCACCCAGAAATATCTGAGGTCAAAGTACTAAAAACTGTCGTATGGGCATGAAACTTGGTGGGTACAGTCAATATTAAGAGCCAAATTTTGGAAGGTCATTTCAGGGTCATCCGAGGTTATCCAGGGGTCATCTGAGGTCAAATTACCAAAAAACCGTTGTATGGGCATGAAACTTGGTGGGTACATTCAACATTTAGATTCAAATATTTGGAATGTCATTCCGGGGTCATCCGAGGTCACCCAGAGGTCATCTGAGTTCAAATTACTTAAAACTGTCTTATGAGCATGAACCTTTGGTGGGTACAGTCAACATTTATAGTGACATTTTTGAAAGGTCATTTCGGAGTCATCCGAGATCACCCAGGTGTCATCCGAGGTCAAATTACTAAAAACTCTCCTATGGGCATAAAACTTGGTGGGTACAGTCAACATTTAGAGCCAAATTTTTGGAAGGTCATTTAGGGGTTATCCTGGCTCACCCAGGGGTCATCTGAGGTCAAATTACTAAAAGCTCGTATGTGTATGAAAATTTGACGATATTTTTGCTTGGACGAATTAATCTGCAAGATTATTTTGTACATAAACATAATGTAGCCAGAGGTTTCCAGTGGTATACAAATTTCAACTTTTTTTGAGAAAAGTTTGGGGATGAGGCTGTGGATCAGGAAATACCCTTTTAAAGATGTTCGTAGATTTCTCAAAATATTATATTATATCATTATTATTTTTTCTGAAAACATGTTTGGATACTATAAAAATTACTATTCAGTTATCTATGTTATAATACCTTAGTTGATATATAGGCCCCCTACTATTAATAATTATATCTTCGTGACTTTTAATATTTCTTATACTTAACATTGGTGATATTAATTATTTCAAACATTTTGCTAGGCAAATCCAATAAAAAAAGTAACTCACTACTTTAGCTTTCGCCATCTGGTCTGACAGCTTGATCACAAAGGACTTGGACCACTGCTTTTCCCGCGAAACGGCTTGTTGACATTTCCCGGAAGTGGTGATCAAGCCGTCAGACCAGACCAGACGGCGAAAGCTAAAGTAGTGTGCTACTTTTTTCAGTGGATTTGCCTAGCAAAATGTTTGAATTATTTAATCTACAATCTTACAAAAATGCACCTATTTATTGGTGAGATTAGTTTAATACAGCAATCTTTAACAATGTGAACCTAATAATAATAGTACGTACAGGGTGTCCCAAAAGTTTCTTTACCATTTTGAATCATCATACCTCTCACACGTATTATCGTAGGAAAATGCAAATATACCGACGAGTCACATATAGCTTTCATGAAATATTTATAGAGTGAGAAAATGCTCTCGTTCAGGAGATACGTCATTTATGCTCTCGTTCAGGAGATACTTCATTTTACACAAAGAAGTCTAAATTCCGTTTGAAATTTAAGGGAACAGACCCGGCCGGTTCGTGTGTCTTGTTGATCTCTGAAATAATTGCACCCGATCTGCCCATTTTCCCTGGCAAATCACGTACGTCCTTGACTATAATATATTACTTCTACAAACTATTTTACAATTATTTTAAAGGAGTATTTCGTGATCATAGCATCATTGTTATGACATTTTCAGTAGATATCCACGAAAAACACCTGTTCTCAAATTTTCAGTTGAGTCCGATTTTACGTTTGCGAGTTATACATGATTATGCGTGTCAGTATCACACTGCTGCATTTTGTTCTTGTATACCAGAACGTAATTCAAAGTTGACGATATTTTTGCTAAACGAATTAATCTGCAATATTATTGGTACATTAACATAATGTAGCCAAAGGTATCCAGTTGTATACAAATTTCAACATTTGAAGAAAAGTGGGGGAGGGGTGAGGCTGTGGGTCACGAAATGCCCCTTTAAAGATGTTCGTAGATTTCTTCAAATATTATTAATATTATTATTATTAACAATTTTCTGAAAACATTAATTGATACTATAATAAAATTATTATATATGTTATAATACCTTAGTTGATATATCCTATTTACAAACTATATAATATATCATCGTGACTTTTGATATTCTTTATACTTAACATGGTGATATAAGTTTACTGTACTAAAGCAATCTTTAACAATGTGAACCTAATAATAATAGTACGTACAGGGTGTCCCAAAAGTCCCTTTACTATTTTGAACCATCACACCTGTTGCACGTATTATCGTAGAAAAAAATCCAAATATACCGTCGAGTGACCAGATGACATTGCTTTTAAATATATAAATTAAATCAATCAATCAATCAATCAATAAATCAATCAATAAAAGTTGCCCATAAAATGATGGATCAAACTTGTAGAAAATTTCGCCATAGCGACAAAATTTGCAAGGTAGCGTGAAGTTGGTTACCATAACAACAAAAGTAGATTGTGAACATTTTAAATGGCCATTGAAGGCATCGAGCTACAGCTTTCAGCAACTTTAACATTTGAACTTTAACCTTTGTCTTTTAGACATTTTTCCTAAGTGACATTTTGGCCTATATAACAGTAATGTCAAACTGTTATTTTATATAGTTGCTTCGGCTTCTTTAGATTCATTTCCAGGTTGGCGAAAGTGTTTCCGTTTTAGTTTACCACTAGATATAGTTTGTAGCTCTATGTCTTGAGGATTGTACATCGACATCTCGGTTATGTCTGCAGGTTGTGTCTTTTCCAAATTTTCATCCGATGTTTTACGTTGTTTGCGATACCTTGTGATAAGTACCGCAATGGTGTACAAATACGGGTTGATAGCAGCATTTACGGGTATAATAATTGAAACAGACCATGCAAATACCGAAGAGGGTAGAGTCATTACCCCACTTTGCACCAATATCCCAAGCACAATAATCGGAGCCAAACAAAAGAAATTTGTAAGAATTACGACAGAGACTTTGGCAGTCATTATGATCTGTTCCTTCATACCTAGATCACGTCCAACTCCTTTTGATGACTTGACAACAGATCGCACAATCTCTGCATAACACAGCAGTATAACAATAATGCAGATGCCATTAAGACCTAGAAATATTGCCGACGCATAATACATACCAGGAACATTACCAAGAGATACAGATTTATCAAAGATTTCTAAAAGATGAGCAAAATCACCCGCCCCCAACGGAATTACCTTATATGATGATTTCTTGATTTCGAATCTTTCAACCTGCGCCAGAGGAAGTCCGATGCACACGTGAGAGTTCTCATAAAATTTGAAGTTTCTTCCTGCGAAAATGGAGGGAACCACTCCTAATGCGACAGAAATCAGCCAAAGAAATGCAACTGTTACAGCTGATGACTTTTGTCTTAATTTGCGACTAGAGGAAGGAAATCGAATATTCATGAATCTGTCAATGCTTATCAATGTCACAAAGAAAACAGAAGCTTCGCTGGACAGAATTGCTATTGCGCCAGCAATTCTGCACGTGACACCAGTTCTCCAGGACTCAGCATGCATAGGAAAATATTCACCGAAGTAGATATCAGCGGATGCAATGATGAGCATATAGATTCCCATAAGAAAATCAGACAGCGCCAGATTGCTTAGCAGAAATGTGTGAATTTCTTCTTTTTCCCGTTTTGTTTTTTTCCTGCATAAAACAAACAAATTCCCACACACGGCATTCCAAGCAATGAGCCACATAAAGCCTAACAACACCCTACTAGACAATAATCTATCGCATGTCAAATATGGAGATCTCACCTCTACAGCTTTACAATTATCACTTGATAGATAACATTCACATATTTCTGATTGGCTTACCACAATTACAGTCTGCGTTGGAAAACCGAAAATGTATTGTTATCTATCATTGTCAATCTGTTTTCCCGTAAGTCAATGTAGGTAAGATTACTTAAATGGGTAATATTTGGAATGTTTGTTAACCTGTTATGATCCAATATCAGATAAGTAAGGTTCACTGTGTCTTTAAATATACGGGAATCCAAGGTACGTAGCCGATTGAAAGACAAAGACAAAATTTGAATATGTCTCAATCCCTCAAATGTTCTGTAATGCAAATCAGTCAAATAGGTGCTGTTTTCCAGTTTAAGCGTTTCCAATTTAACATGCTTCCAAAATGATCTATATCCTAACTTAATCAGTTTGGGAAAAACTAAAAATAACGCCTTTAATTTATGTAAATCCTGAAAAAATGTATCATCTAATGTTGTTATTTCATATACTTTGATGACTAGTGTTTGTAAGTTATGAAGTCTGTGGAACAACCCTTTTGGTATATTTGACAGGCTGATCTCCAATAGAGTCAGATTAATTGTGTCATTGAACAAATCTGCATTTAATGACATCAAATGATTTCCACCAAGGGTCAACTGTTCGAGGTTAATCAAACCTTTGAACAGACTTTCCGGTAAAATTGTCAACATGTTTTTAGACAATAAGAGTCTAACCAGTCTACTTGTCTCATTGAACATATCTCCATGTAATGAAATAATTTGATTTCCAGCAAGGTACAACTGATTGAGGTTATTCAATCCTTTGAACAAACCTTTTGGTAAGATTGTCAACTTGTTTTCATTCAGTCTGAGCATACTCACCTCACTTGTCTCATTGAACATATCTCCATCTAATGAAATAATTTGATTTCTATCAAGGTACAACCGATTGAGGTTAATCAATCCTTTGAACAAACCTTTTGGTAAAATTGTCAACTTGTTTTCAAACAGAGTGAGTGCAAGTAGCCTATTTGTCTCATTGAATAAATCTCCATCAAACGATATTATATGATTGTCATGGAGATATAAGTTTTCAAGTTTACTCAATCCTATAAACAACCCTTTTGGTAAAAATGTCAACTTGTTTTCAAACAGGGTGAGTATAACTAGCTCACTTGTCTCATTGAACAAATATCCATCTAACGAAATAATTTGATTTCCATCAAGGTACAACCGATTAAGATAAATCAATCCTGTGAACAACCCTTTTGGTAAAACTGTCAACTTGTTGTCATTCAAACTGAGCGTACTCAGCTCACTTGTCTCGTTGAATAAATCGTCATCCAATGAAATAATTTGATTTCCATCAAGGTACAACTGATTGAGGTAAATCAATCCTTTGAACAAACCTTTTGGTAAAATTGTCAAGTTGTTTTCAGATAGACTAAGCATAATTAGCTCACTTGTCTCATTGAACAAATCTCCATGTAATGAAATAATTTGATTTCCATCAAGGTTTAACTTATTAAGGTTAATCAACCCTTTGAATAAACCTTTTGGCAAAATTGTCAACTTGTTTTCAGCCAGGGTAGGTGTAACCAGTCTACTTGTCTCATTGAACAAATCTCCAGCCACTGAAATTAGATTTCCACCAAATAACAACGTTTCAAGGTTAATCAATCCTTTGAATAACCCTTTTGGTAAAATTGTCAACTTGTTTTCAAACAGGGAAAGTGTAACCAGTGTACTTGTCTCATTAAACAATTCTTCATCTAATGAAATAATTTGATTTCCATGGAGGTACAACTGATTAAGGTTTATCAACCCTTTGAACAAACCTTTTGGTAAGATTGTCAACTTGTTCTCAGACAGGGAGAGTGCAATCAGTCTACTTGTCTCATTGAACAAATTCTCATCTAATGAAATAATTTGATTTCCATCAAGGTTTAACTGATAAAGGTTAATCAAGCCTTTGAACAACCCTTTTGGTAAAGTTGTCAACTTGTTTACACTCAGAATGAGCATACTCAGCTTACTTGTCTCGTTGAGCAAATCGCCATCTAATGAAATAATTTGATTTCCATGGAGGTACAACTGATTAATGTTAATAAATCCTTTGAACAAACCTTTTGGTAAAATTGTCAAGTTGTTTTCAAACAGGGAAAGTGTAACCAGTCTGCTTGTCTCATTGAACAAATCTCCATCTAATGAAATAAGTTGATTTTCATCAAGGTACAACTGATTAAGGTTATTCAATCCTTTGAACAAACCTCTTGGTAAATTTGTCAACTTGTTTTTAAACAGATCGAGTGTAACAAGTCTACGTGTCTCATTGAACAAATCTCCATCTAATGAAATAATCTGATTTCTATCAAGGTACAACTGATTAAGGTTAATCAATCCTTTGAACAACACGTTTGGTAAAATTGTCAACTTGTTTTCACTTAGACTGAGCGTACTCAGCTCACTTGTCTCGTTGAACAAATCTCCATCTAATGAAATAATTTGATTTCTATCAAGGTACAACTGATTAAGGTTAATCAACCCCTTGAACAAACCCTTTGGTAAATTTGTCAACTTGTTTTTAGAAAGATCGAGTGTAACAAGTCTACGTGTCTCATTGAACAATTCTCCATCAAATGAAATAATTTGATTTCCACTAAGGTTTAACTGATTAAGGTTAATCAACCCTTTGAATAAACCTTTTGGTAAAATTATCAACTTGTTTTCATCCAGAGTGAGTGTAACTAGCCCACTTGTCTCGTTGAACAAATCGCCATCAAATGAAATAATTTGATTTCCATGGAGGTACAACTGATAAAGGTTAGTCAACCCTTTGAACAAACCTTTTGGTAAAATTGTCAACTTGTTTTCAAACAGACCGAGTGTAAGTAGCCTATTTGTCTCATTGAATAAATCTCCATCAAACGATATTATTTGATTGTCATGGAAATATAAGTATTCAAGTTTAATCAATCCTATAAACAACCCTTTTGGTAAAAATGTCAACTTGTTTTCAAACAGCATGAGTGTAACCAGTCTGCTTGTCTCATTAAACAAATCTCCATCTAAAGAATTAATTTGATTTCCATCAAGGTACAACCGATTAAGATAAATTAATCCTTTGAACAAACCTTTTGGTAAAACTGTCAACTTGTTTTTACTTAGACTGAGCGTACTCAGCTCACTTGTCTCGTTGAACAAATCGCCATGTAATGAAATTATTTGATTTCCATGGAGGTACAATTGAGAAAGGTTTATCAATCCTTTGAACAAACCTTTTGGTAAATTTGTCAACTTGTTTTCAAACAGAGTGAGTATAATAAGCCTATTTGTCTCATTGAACAAATCCCCGTCAAGCGATAGAATTTGATTGTCATGGAGATACAACTCTTCAAGTTTATTCAATCCTATAAACAATCCTTTTGGTAAAAATGTCAACTTGTTTGCATTTAGTGAGAGTAAAGTAAGCTTCTTAGTTTTGTTGAACAAATTCCAATCCAATAAAAATATTTGATTTCCATTGAGGTACAACGCATCAAGTTTCGTCAACGCGCTCTGATCGACAAAAGCATACCTAGTCACTTGCACTATATTCTGTTCTGACAGGTCTAACGTCATGATATCATTTGGATAAATAATCAGAGCTGTGTGGCTGGATCGAGAGTCGTAACACACAAAGTCTACGTATCTATTCCCAAGAAAAGCATCACAGTTAGTTGGGAATTCAAACGAGCAAATAAAAGCAGAGAAGGAGGAACAGGTAATAGTATGATTTATTTCTTTTGTGGGACATTTGTTTGTATCATATACACCGGAGAGAGCCTGATGTCGTTCACTATATTCTTCTGAGCACAAAGCCAGAGACTGGTTTATTGGTATATTACTAATAAGGACATTGCCAGTACCTTCCAGATATAGTTGGAGATTTGCGTGTGCAAATACAATGTAACAGGATTCATTTGCTGCAACAACAACATATCTATTCGGACAATTCAAATGATCTCCTTGCTTGTCCACATACACGAAAGTATCAGTGGGCATTCCTTGAGGTATGCGTATTAAAGCACCCGTTCCTTCTGATGCTGTTAATTGCAAGCTGCAAGAGTTAAATGGATCGCCACTGAAAGTGAACGTGACTTCGTCGATTATTTGTGTTTTATCCTTGGTGAGAGAGCATATCAAGCTTCTGTCAGCAGTATTCCACAGAGGAACCACTTGCAACCTCGCAATAACATGAACCACCAGATTTAAGAAAACTAGGGGAAACAGGATTGGAGTAGTTTTGATTCGGAATATGCTAACATTTGCCATTTTGAAGGTATCTTTAAATAAGGAATCTTCGTGTGCTATATAACTATAAAACTAGTGATCTAGTTTACGAATAACCCTTATAAATCATAAAAGTGGTTTTCCAAGTAAAGTGTTGGAAATCATGGCGTGAACAAGTTGGTGTAGGCCAATTTCTCTGAACTAGTTAGCCTACTAGGCCTATTTAATATAGCTATATAGTTCTATATAATATTTTAATGCACTAAATAACTACATAATAATATGTTTGCAAGTCTTTTTTTTGGTTTTACTTCCAACGATATGAAAGAACCCCGGGTTGGACAATTCAGTAGTTTCTAATTCAGAGGATGACTGAGATGTCCAATCTACAGATTCTTTCTTAGCTGACGACGATTCTTTCTGAACTTTTCTTTCAATAATAAGGAGAAAGTCAGAGACAAAGCTTAGGTTGGACGATTAATCAGGTTGAAGTGATATACTTGCTTTTATATTCGACTTCCAGTGATGGGCAATGGTAGTTCCGACAATATAGTAGATCTTCAGTCTGGTTAAGGATCCCGTTCTAATCGTGTACACAGATCTGTTTCAACAACATAAAGATAAAATTGTTAAAATTGGATCATATCGGCTATTCCTGAAATTATTTGCACCCCTTCAAATGAAGTCATTGAAATTCCGTAAAAAACAATATAAATGTCTTTTCAGCAGTGTGAATTCCCAAGAAAAAGGCATCAATAACCAGCGGAAATTAGTAAAAAAGGCACATGAATTAGGCACATCAAAGTTGAAATTGTTCTCTTATATTTAGGGGCAATGCGAATTCCCGCTTTTTCAATAATATTAGTTTCTGAAATTGTCCATTTAACATGTAATAGTATTTTATTTATCAGTAGCAATCCGTAGCACAATCCGTAGCGTATAATCAGTATACATAATACAGCCATTTTTAACCGGGCGCGGCCCGGGTATCAAAATAAAGTGAATAAAGAGAAGAGAAACGTCTGTATATGCATGCAATTTTGACGAAATTAATCTCATTTCAGCTGTTAAAAAAGCAAATTTAGGCGCGCTTCGCATATTTGACAATTTAAACTTCAATAGGCCTATGATATATTTACACATTTCATGATCCTTTCTTAGCTCACCAAAAAAGTCACCCCCTCCTCTGGTTGCTGAAGCACAGCGATATGTTTCGATCCACTACGCCCATCACGCGATGCTGCTTTTAAATTCCGTGTTTGATATATGTGACTTGCTACCACGAAATGAGCGTAAAGTCGCATGTTTGGTAGTTTCGAGACATCCTATAAACTACTGAGTTTCAGTTTATGTTCTTTGTTTGCCGCGCAATAGTATGTCCTTCGTGAGTGGCCCATTGTGCCCCCATTCACAAAGGACATACAAACATACGTTTAACTTTAAGCAGGTGCGTATGAAACAAAGAACACCAATGCAGCAGCCAGGACATCTTTTGATCGTCAAATTTCAGGATGGTAATGAGAAAAATGTAATCTATTAAATAATACCAAAAACTCATCAACAATGATAAAAATCGAGGGGATGATGCTGTCGATCGGGTTACGGACCTTTAACCAACCATAAATCTTGATTTTTTTTAATATGAGGATAAAATTCCTGATTTATGAACTCGCATCAGTTTTAAAATATGGTAGTTTTGTTACTCTTTTGTCTCAAATCATGACAAAAATTTGTGCCCATATCAAATTCTTTGCAAAGTTACGGGATTTTTTGTGAACATATATGGAATGTTGAAAGTCTTTCCTGTATTTAATTATAAAATATATGGCTATTAGGAGTTGTAGAGAGAAATTTGGAAGCTGTTAAAACTGCAACACAAACCAAGGAAATTTGAAATTTCGCTGTGTGCGTATTCATAGCGTACAGTTTAATAATAGTGAGTCAAAGTTGAATGGCCCTCCGACTGTTGTAGGATGATTAAAAACCACAACCGATGAGTATAAATTTAGCTTCTACATCGATATATTCTTATCTTCTTTTTTGTTTTATAATATTAATTCCTTAATGACGTGCAATCGTCTATGTAATTACATGCCATAAGCCTGTCACCGTGTAATCGATACCTTTCCCATGGTTACCGCTTTTAGGGAGTGTTCATAAATACTTTGGTGGGGGTTGGAAAATATGGGAGATCAAAACAATTTTGGGCCCTTAATAGGGGGGGAGATAAAAAAAAATTGAGGGTAAAAGTCCAAGGTAACATGTACGACATGACATGTACTTTCCAATTTTGAATGATAAGTATTTCAATTGTGTATTCTCAAGTTTCAAATCAACATGTGCATTTTACATTTAGGTGTAACACTATGAATCCAATGAGTAATAACTCCGAAAGGGGAATTTTTAGCTTATGTGTTAAAGACATATATTTTTGGTTTCTTTTTAGGACATGATTGGGGGGGGGGTCAAAACAAATTTAGACAATAAAAAATCCACCTTTTTTTTTAGGTGGGTCAACAATTTTTGATGTCCGAGGTTCCAACTTTTCCACCCCAAAATGTATTATGAACAATCCCTTTAATCCCTTACCGTATACTCACATGAATATACGTTTGAAAAAATGACAATTTTTAGATAAAATTTCCATTTTTAGCCCAAAACAAGCAATTTATATTGACCTTTGATTTTCAAGAGGTCATAGGTCAAAAAACCTTTGTTTTAGGAAGTTGACATGGTTCCCTTTTTTGATGTACACATTCATGTCAATGTATACTTTTTATTTCAAATATCTTAAATTTTAATTTCACCTTTTTGGTCAAAATTAAACAAAATCACCAAAAATAATGCATTATTTTCTCTCAAATTTTTGGTCAAAATATACAGATGCAATTTTTTTGTTAACGCATATTAAATAAACATGTGACTTGCATTCTCCACAGCAAATATGAAGTTCCTTATTTATTTACTCTCAAAGTTATAGTTGTTTTAATAATTGACATTTTTGGAAAAAAAAAAGTAAATAAAATCACAAAAACTGTATTTTTCAACTCAAATATCTCAGCCCACGTCACTTTTCAGATATGCAAGCTGGGTAAAATGAAAAGGTCTGAGTGTTTAGAGATACATTTTGTGAATATTTAGTGTGTGTGTAATAATTCCCGTGTGCGAGTACTAATTATTGTTGTGTGTGCAGTGGCAGCGCTACGGGGTGGGGGATGGGGCCATTTTTCTTGAGGCAAGAAACCCAAAATTACGTAAATTTCCTCTTTTTGCGGCAATTTTGTGCAAAATTTGTTGATCTTGCCCGCCCCCTGGAAATTCACTTTGCCCCACAATCCCCCCCCCCCGCCCCAAGAAAAAATCCCCGGTACGTGCCGCCATTGTGGGGGTGGGGGTGTGTGTGTAATAATTGCTGTGTGTGTCAATAAGTCATGTACATGTAAGTCGCACGGAATTAATTGTTTTGTGTGAAAATTAACTGTGGGGTGGGGTGTATGTGAATTAATTCTTGTGTGTGTGTATTAATTCACGTGTTTGAAAATAATTATTGTTGGAGTAATTGCCGGTCATAGTACACCATATATTCGCATTGTGGATAAACATGAAAGAAAGAAATAAAAAACTTACGTTCTTGTTCTCGATTCTTTTCAGTTCAGAGAATTAGTCCGTGCGACAGATCCAAAATGAAATGATACCCGTGTTTCGACGTTACTCCTTGCTCCTAAGCATTTACTGCTCTACGCGTAACGATTCCCTGTCCACTCTCTTCCTCCAGTTTTCACTTCCCTGGTTCACGCCTTAGTCAAATTGTGTCAGTGAGTGATTTACAGTAACAGATTTGTTCATTCTCTGATACTCGAATAAAGTTTGAATTTTAACATCCGATTGAGAAAAAACATACTTCAGCATAATAGGGCTGGTGTATTGGAGATGTTTTTCTTTAACAAAAAACATAAACAAGGCAAGCAACAGCAGTCGAGCCGAGTAATAAGCAATCTAAATTTAAATTTGAAATATTAAAAAATTGAGAAACTAGACAATTTGAATTTATATTCTAATCGTGAGCTACGGGCGAGATATTGATTTTTAACCAATGAAGCGGATTGTTCTTTCCAAAAAAAACAATAACCGACCACGCTTATTGGTCACATCTTAGTTGCTCATCGCTAGCGACTACATAATCGTTTAGTTATGAACAGATAAGCAATAATAACGCGGACGTAATAAAATATTAGGTATAAACCACCATTTACAAAAATCAAGCTTAGAAATATTGATCACGAGTTTAGATTAGAATCACGTGAGCATAATGCAAGAAGAAATACAACCCAGGAAAATGAATAATCGCCTAAGCACGTGATAAAAAAGCAATTGCCATTTGGTATCCGGGGACTAACTTTACAACTAACGGGTATAATATGCCTACGCGAGTCAGAAAGTAGGCTAGTTATGTTCTTTAAAAATGTGTGTGTGTGTGGGGGGGGGGGCATTGGGTAGAATAGTTTGAAAAATTGGGTTCATTTAGAAGAAAGGTGCGATAAAATGAAGCCCATGTTGCCACATTTACAATTCAACTACAACAAGATAATTGAAAGTTTCTGCATTATTTTATGGCAAATTGAAGACAAAATCCTAGAAAAAATGTAATTTAAGTTGCCGAACCTAAAAAAGGGCCAATGGGTAGAACTTGAAATCTGAATCTGAATCTCAATCTGAAAAATTCCACTTAAAAAGGCATTAAAGGGGAAGCCTCGCCAGAGCAGTTCTTTTGGGGTGAACCAAACCTGGCTGGTTATCAGATTATCAATGACAAGGTTATCTCTGAATTTGTCAGGTGCTAATTGATGCAAAAACATTAAAACATCAATTTCAGAGATAACCTTGTCACTGATTAATTTGATAACAGTAGGTTTGGTTCACACCAGAAGGAAAAGGCAAAACGCAGACGATATATATTTTTCTATGTGATGATGCATAAGTAGTATTTAGCACGCATTTACATAATTGTGTCTTTTAAAGGGCACTTCGTAATCCATAACCTCATCCCCAGCTCTTTTACAAAAACAAATTTAGTTTTTATAACACCAGAAACCTAGAACTATATTATAATTTTTGGTTCTAATGTGAGGTTCTAACTGACATTTTGCTGTTTTTTTGGAGAATTTTCAATCTTTAAAATGATAGCCTAGTATTAGTAGCTTATACAACTCGGCTAATATTAAGAACTATTTCATCAGAAATTAAGGTTCAGCGCCTCTAAAGCATCCAGCGCCATAGGCTGCACGCTTCGTCTTCCAAAATTTCCGTAGGGCCTCCTCTGTCTCAGAAATGATTCAGAAGCTTGGTTGACAGCCTTCAAGTCAGACAACTATTATACCACCAATACGTTATGTTCTTTAAAATTCAGTATAAACTAGTCAACTAATCAGCCTGCCTCCATTTTACCAGTGCATCACACCCTCCATCCGGCATAACCCTGGGCCTCAAGGAAGAACAGATGATTAGGGTACTTGCCCATCAATTTCATTCAGGGGCGTGTTTGAAAAACGGCACAGCGCATACTGCAGTTACTGTCCGTTTTCCTATACACAATACACAGTGCTCTTTCCCATTGACGCGTGACCTTTACAAATAGCCCTACGTTAACAGTATGGGGATATGACTAGTTAACGTCGCTGTGTGAAAAATAACCGGCCAATATTAAAAAGTACTCTTCTAAAGTTCTAGAAAATATAGTTTTTAACATGTCCTAAATTTTAGCTAATTTAGATGTTTGGAAATATTCGTACTTTGGTGTTTTAGTTAATGTTATAGGTAATAGTACATTGCCTAGTTAACGTCGCTGTGTGAAAAATAACCGGCCAATATTAAAAGTACTCTTCTAAAATTCTAGACAATATAGTTTTGTAACATGTCCTAAATTTTTAGCAAATTTAGATGTTTGGAAATACTCGTACTTTGGTGTTTTAGGAAGGATATGTAAACGACAGATAACACCAAAAATATGAAGAAATTATTTCTAAACCGTGTTAAGTCAAAAATCATTATGTTGCTCATTTTCAAGAATGCTGTTTTACAAAAAGCACGACATTGTCTGATTTCGTGAACAAAGCCACACATAGCATTGTTTCCTTTCGTTTCCTTTATAATCGGTTACCCAACTGAAGCTATGAATACCAGTTTATTGCGATATCGCACATGAAAACAGTCACTTGTGCACAACCAGAGAAGATCCGATTTAATCAGTTGAGCTGTTTCAATGAGTGTTATCTTGGTATACACTTCTAGTGCCCGTTTCTATTCATCGTTATGTATTCTTCTCCCGTGCATTATTTTCGCGATCTACCCTTCACAGCCCAAATTATATAAACCTGCACGCTAAACAATGCATTATCTAAAACCTGCACGCTAAACAATAGATTCTAGATAATACGTGCACGCTCAAATACTAGAAATACTACTTTCACATAACCATAAAGTAGAGTTAGGTGGCGCTTTAGACACAGAGATCACATAACTATATAATTGTCTGTTCGATATATATACCAACAAAAAGTACAAATATACATTCTGTGGTGTTAAAATGGTATAGTTACAAACGGTGTTCTATAATAGTGTACAATTACCGAATAAGGTGCAACTCGCTAGACTTGAGTCCAGTCCTCGTTTACGGAGTTTAGGATTAGGGTTTAGGGTTGGGATAGGGCAGTCTTGTAATAAGACTAGTAGAGTTGCACCCTTGCAAATATCATTGTCATAAATTATGATTAATGACCTCAAATAAATCAAACATCAAATGAGAATAATCGAGCTTCTATTAATTAAAAAGGGCCAAAAACAGGTGGATCATAATTATACAAGATGACACCATTGCAAAATATTCAGCATTTTACAAATGAAATACATGTAGGCCTATATCTAAAATAACATAGCCGGGCCCGGGAAACACCCACTAGCGCATAATATCATGATCATGCTTTATAATACCATAGGCCTTCAAACACATGTGTTTGAAGGCCTATGATAATACTGAACAAATTGTTAAATCCCAATGTCGTGTGTTTTAATATAAGTAGTTCAAATTATAGAGCTATAAAGTCCAGTTGATATTCACCGTAGTACTAGTCTGACATCTAAATCGATCGTTTCCAACTGGTTCAGTGCTCTCTGTGTTCGAAACCACAATATTAAATGATCACAACATAACAAGTCAAGTCAATTAAACCATGCGTGAATAAGTTACCTAAGTATGACGTATGGCGCAATCGATACCATTGATTACAGGGATTGATTTTCTTTACCAGTTAAATGCTACGTAGCTGGTCAATGTCCTGACGGTGTTTTTAAAATGTAAGATATTTTCCCTAATATTAAAACTAATATAATGAATGCAGCAATTAATATTGCCTATTGTTTTAATAGGCCTACACTCAAAGTGTATGACGGATAATGTACTCGTGCAAATGCATTCGTCAAGATAATTGCACTTGCCATGGAGTTATTGCATTTAGCTTTCGAGCCTATCGGCTCTCAAGCTAAATGCAATAACTCCACGGCGCGTGCGATTATCTTGACGAATGCATTGCACTCAGTTCATTATCCTTATCTTAATAGCTTTTAATGGGGTTAAGTCCTGCAAAGGTCGAGATGAATTCTACTGTAGACATGACTGCATCATGGCATTAGTAAAAAGAATAAAAAATACTAAAATTTTCACCAGGGTTCGAACCACTGCTAATTGCACTATGAATGCTATGAATACACTGTCATAGAAAGACATATGACTCTACTTGTCTGTTTGTTTTTCATTTAAAAGGGCATTTCGTGATCCACAGCCTCATCCCCCACTTTTCTCAAAAAAGTTGAGATTTTTATACCACTGGAAACCTTTGGCTACATAATGTTTATGTACAAAATATTTCTTGCAGATTAATTTGTTTAGCAAAGATATCGTGAAATTTGAATTTCGTTCTGGTGCACCAGAACGAAATTACAACGTATTGTCTATGGAGCAGTGTAATACACATAATCATGCATAACTTGGAAACGCAATATCGGAATCAACTGAAATTTTGGAAATAAGCTTTTTCGTGGATATGTACTGAAAATGTCATAAAAAGAGGATGCTAGGATCACGAAATACTCCTTTAATACAAATTAATTTTGATGAATTGAACTGGAACGACTCGTGATAAACGACGATTAATTTTGTAATAATAAAATGAAAACGCTGGGTCACTCACGACGTCATTTGTAATTCATGTCAAACCCTGGGGAGGACCACACACATCCGTGTTACTGTATACGTGCGCAATCGATACTCAATAATCCAGACAATACCGTTTGAATATACCGCCCTTATGTATGCACCTGCTTGACACATCTTGTCACTTGCGGGAAGATATACTATAGGCCTACCCTAATAGCTTACAATAGATACCCCACCGTAAATAGCTCTCTTCATTACCTCGCTGTGTCAGTATAATACGCGTAGTGTACGTACTTTTGAACCATATTTTTCTTATTTGTAAAAGTATGATTGTTGTTATCTTTGTTCAAATGTGTGACTTGTAAACGTGGTAAATAAATAGTATGTATTGTCATATGGGTGTGCATTAGGCAATGACGTTTGAGGTGATCGGTGTACATGTATTGTCCGTTCTTGTCCCCGTTTGATTGTCATTTTTGCCCTTTCTACTTAATTGTATTGTTCGTGTTTATTGTTTTGTATACTCATTATTATTATATATTATGCGTGGTTGCGTTTTCAAATTCACTATGAATATTTATTAAGGTACGAGCTAGTACGAGCTGGCACGACACTCGCCAACAGATTGTTCAACATAAACATATGTCATTTGCAGATAGCCACCATACCACTGGAACCATTTCACTTTACCTGGGAATGGAAATAAATGTACAGAGAAATTTATAAAAGCTTAGGTGAGTTGGATATATTGTTTGAACAAGTATTTTTATTTTAAAAATTGAGCTCCCAGCTAATATTGAATTGACGATTACAAGGACAAAGTCACTGGTATTGATAAAACATCATTGTAACTTCTGATGTGATTTTAGCATTAACAATGGGATGGAACGTGAATATCTCAAACTTTAGACTTATATCTCAAATATGTTGGTAATTAACAAAAAGAAATATCCCATACCAACGGAGTTTATTGACCACCCTACCCAGGAAATATTCAGAACAAATATCCGCGGAATACATCCGGTGAGTGTACCAAATTTGTGAAGTATAGAAGTTTAATTTTACTTTCTGCTCCCATTTGCTTAATCATTTTAGAAATAGGCGAGTTCGGGAATAGCACGTTTGCATTGAATTTACTGAAGCTTCGTTATGGGGCCCTTGATCTTCGCATTGGCCGTTGCTTTGATGTGTTGCGGTAGCGGATATGCACACTTATGTAAGTACTTAAAGCCATAATGTGTGATTTGCTTCACAGCGACACCCTCAATTTTACTCGAAATACCACGTTAAAGACTAAGCCTGAAGTGCTTTAATTATTCAGAGTTCATCGATCGACTGCTTGCTAACATCTCCCGTGGATGTCAGCTTAGGTGTACACACGTCGAGCGCGATGCTCCGTGTAGTATTACATGTTACGATCGGCGAGCGTAGTACACGCATTGTAAGTAGGCGCTGGAATGAAGTCGCAATTTTCTTTGTTATACCTCATTTGTTTGGCTCGAAATTAAAAGGGGACAATGTGATCAGTGAAAACAAACATGTAAATAGGAATCTATTCTTTGTGCAAATCACACATTATTGCTGTAATACTCACGATTTTAATTCCAAATGTGGTGATCATACGCTCGTCTATCCATTGAAAATTACTTATGTACGTGACTCAGCGGGGTCGATTATTTAGCTACATGTAGTATTGAAGAAGCTGCACGTTTAAAACGCACGTACGACGCTGCACGTTTAGAACACACGTACAGCGTATGGAACGTCGCAATCTCTTTACAGGGTGTATACAGTTTAAAAAATGCCACTAGGTTTAACAAGTATGAGGTATTTGGTCCAAATAATTTAATTGATAGCTGAATTAATATCTTGTCCTCTAGGAACTGTAAAATCACCGGCGTATGGTCATTAATAAGGACTCAGTGGCTATTTTTGTGAGATATGTAAAAATGCAATTGCGGGAAGTCAATTAAAATAACATGAAAATCACAGTTTCACCACTTTCTTTACAGTAATGGACAGAACCCCTGCACGTATCACCACACTTCTAATTATGGGTCAGGACCCATAAAGAAATTGCATTTTTCACCGTATACCATATTTTGATATACTCTGTATTATGAAACAATAATGACCCACAGGAAGTTTGGGATAGCCGGTTCCTAACCTTGTACAGTACAGGGTACGAGTCTCTAAAATAGGTGTACTATCAGATATTGTAATTATATTATTGTAATTGCTGAACTGCTAACGAAACACGACTGAATGCAATTGTATAATAGGACAGCTTTAGATTCATTTACTTTTATAATTTAAAAATTAACTGTTTTGTGCTTGAAATATAAGAAGAACGTAATTTATTTTGAATTCTTAAGATTCAATACAACATCCACTGAATTATGGTAACAAGCACTGGGTATTAGATAGTGTTCAATGCAAAATATAAATGACTCGTGGAATAGATTCAAAATGAAGTGTGATTTTGAAATGGTTATAATTCAAGAACAGAGAATCAATTCTTGAAATACAAAAAATGTGTGGTAGATGCATCATCACGCATTATTCCATTCTGATCCGTTAGAGCTTTGAAATACTAAAAATAAAAATCTGGTAAATTTTAAACTTGTAACTTTGGTAATGATAAGGTCCGTTGCCGATGTGCCAATATTTTTTGCCGCAACGCAACGCAACTCGTCGCATTTCCAAGTTAAAATGTATTTAACTTTATTGCGATACCGGAATGCAACACATCGTACCGTTAACATGCAAAGCATTTGCGGCGTAGTATGAACGGACCTTAAAAAAGTTCTATGGTTAGTCATCATGAAATCATCATAACTAATAAGAATCGACCAATAATCGATGGTCTATCAAAAGATTGAACTAATGTGTTTTTATTGCCTCGTGGTAGTTTGGTCGGAGGCACCTTATTTGCTGTTATGTTGTGATTGTTTGTTTGCTTGCTTCTGTTTTGGAGGAAAATAATAGATTTGGTGTAAATTAGCCTTTTAGCCTTTTAGTAGTATTTGTAGTATGCAGTGGCGTTAGGGTTTTTCAAATCGCACAAAATTCCATTCAATCTTTAATTGATCACTGAGCAGCAGCAGCAGCAACAACATGCACAGTCAGTGCTCTCCTGAATTCATCTACATTTGAACCGTTTAAAACCTGATTCTGTCTTCCAATTTTATATCAGTGTACAGCTTTTATTACCAGGATGCTTTTTGTGTAATTTGTTTCGTCAAGTTGTCTGCAGATTTTGTGCTTTTTGCATGAATTCATCATAAATTTTGACTTCAAGAACATAAATTGGACTGTATAAGCTTATATATACTATTGATAGTCTGTATTGATTATTGATTTTTCTTCTCAACGAGCTTCACTTCCTGACTATCAACAATGGCTATGAACTTCCTATACAACTCACTACACCAAACCTTCAGTGGATTCACTAATAATTCTATATATGAAAATGCTATGTGGAAAATAATGCCAAAACTTAAATCAACTACAGTTGCTATCAACCCTGATATCTACGATCAACTCATGTATGAACTTTGTGCAAAGTATGGGGAAGCAGATGACCGAGGCAGCAAAGGACATATATACAGGTGTCACATCCCAGATGGTGACAATTTTTCAACCATCACAATCACATGCTATGCCAGTACCCATAACATTTCTGTCCAAGGACTTCAACATGAATACTGGATAGAGAATGTTCTCTCAGAAATCCAGCTGAAACTTGCAACTGAAGAAGAGATCTACAATTCATCAATATGTACTCAGCCAACTGCAACTACATCTACTCCACAACGGTACTCATCATTACCATGCTTTGATTTGAACACTACTACTAGTACTCCTGCCTGTACTACAACTAGAACTACCAGGGACATTGATACACAAACTGATGACAGTCCAACTTGTGTCAGTGTTGAGACACAAACGGATCTTTACACCAGCAACACACATGAGTCTACGCAGTGCCAAACTGCAATTACTGAACCTCAACCAGCTCCTGAACCATCACCAACGACTTTGAAAACAGTACCAGAGCCAGAATCAAGAACTTTCAAACCAGTACCAAATTCTCTTCAAACATGTCCGGTGGCAACTATTCCAACCAGCAACCGCTTCAGCACTCTCCAAATTGAGGACTGTACTATACCTGAACAAATTCCAACTGTAATGAATACGCACACTCCTACCAAGAAATCTAGACCCATGCCAAAGCATAGGACATTAGTACATTTATCTGTCAATTCACCTCAGCCTGATGAACCAACAAGACCAACAAGTGCAACACCTCCTCGCAAGCATAGTAAAAAGAAAATTTTGATAATAGGTGACTCTATACCAAAGCATCTCATTGGCCGCAAGATGTCATCGCAGTGCAGGATCATCAATCGCTGTATCCCAGGAATTAAACTCGGACTATTAATAAAACTAGCTCCAATCATGATCAGAGAAGAACAGCCAAGTATGATTATTGTCCATTGTGCAACAAATGATATGTCTAAATGTCTTGTTAATGAATGTGTTGATTTGTATAACTCACTAGTGTCTGCGATTTTGGAAGCCGATCCTACAGTTAAGATAGCAGTATCATCACTAACTACACAGAAGAACTATGCACGCCGCATGTGGATGAAAGAGTTTAATGCGCGTCTTCAAGACATATGTATGGCAAAGAACTTGTACTATGTAAACAATGACAATATTGACAGAACGTTTCTTGCAAGTGATGGACTTCATTTATCAAATTCAGGTACTGTACTGCTCGCAAGAAATTATATTTCTTGCATTCGTAATGTGTATAACCAGGATTTTCGTATGATATCATCTCAGTGGAGACAGAGATGAATAATAAGAAAAAAACTTGTGCAGAATGCAATTCAAATATTAGAGTTAATCAGTCTTTTATTTCATGTAGTAATTGTTCTCTTGATTTTCATGTAAATTGTACAAATTATGCAAATGTATCTGAAAAATCAAATTGGTGGTGTGATTCTTGTTTCTTCAAAATGTCTTTGTCAGAACTGCCTTTTAGTGATGGTTATGTTGACCTAAAATGTTTCCTAGACAAAGGTTTAAAAATAGCTCATATAAATATCAGGAGCCTACGATATAAGACAGATCATCTAGCCATTTTCCTTCATGAGAATGATTTTGATATTTTGTGTGTATCTGAAACTTGGCTTAATAATGAAATTGATAATAATGAAATTCACATTGATGGTTATGATATTTGCAGGTTTGATAGACAGACAAATATTGATAGGGGTGGTGTACTATGTTATATTAAAAGTGATATTGTCTATAAAGAAATTTCTAACTCAAATATATGTATTGGTGATATAACTGATATTGATCATGTTGAAACTCTTTGGATAGAGATTAACTTACCTCATACTAAGCCTATTCTTATAGGTACTGTCTATAGACCCCCTAGTTCTAAGGTAGAGTACTTAAGTAAATTACACTCATTGTTCCAAAACTTCACTTCTGTGTATGAAGATGTAATTATTCTTGGTGATTTTAATCTTGATATTTGTAAAAGGGTCAATTCAAGAAAAATCAATGATATTGCCAGACATAGTAACTTACACCAATTAATAAATGATTACACAAGAATAACTGAGGTCAGTAGAACAATTTTGGATCTTATATTTGTTTCTAACTCTAATATTGTTTCTTCTTCTGGTGTTCACAGCTTAGGGCTCAGTGATCACTCACTTATCTATGTTGTTCGTAAAAATAAGAAAATTAAACCAGCGCCTAAAATTGTTAAAACTCGCTCATTCAAGAATTTCAGTGATAAAGATTTTGTTGATTCAGTTAAATGTATGAATTGGGAAAATGTAACAACTTTATCTGATGTTGATAATGCATGGAAGGTCTGGAAAGATATGTTTATTGATGTTTGTAACAAGCATGCACCTATTAAAGAAAAGAGAATTAAAGGTACACTTCCCGATTGGATTAACAGTGACTATATCAAATTAAGTAAAGACAGAGACTACTATTTTTCAAAGGCGCACAAAACCAATGATCCGGAAGACTGGAAAACAGCTAAACATCTTAGAAATAAGGTCAATAATCTGAATAAATTTCTTAAAAAGAAATATTGCAATGATGCTATAAACCAAAATGTAAATAATTCTAAGAAATTGTGGAGTACTATTAAGAAACTAATTCCTAAGAACCATTCCTCTATAAAAACTGTTCGATCTGATACTGGATTAACTAAGAGTGACAAAGAAACTGCCAATGAATTTAATAATTATTTTACTTCGGTTGGCAATGATCTAGCACAGAAATTTGATGATGTTAATGGATGTACTTGTAGTGATGATGAAAAGGCTAATACTTGCACTCATGTTTGTAGTAATATTGATTTTATAAGTCCATGTAATGAAGAACTATCTAGTAATACACTTCTAGTGCCCGTTTCTATTCATCGTTATGTATTCTTCTCCCGTGCATTATTTTCGCGAACTACCCTTCACAGCCCAAATTATATAAACCTGCACGCTAAACAATGCATTATCTAAAACCTGCACGCTAAACAATAGATTCTAGATAATACGTGCACGCTCAAATACTAGAAATACTACTTTCACATAACCATATAGTAGAGTTAGGTGACGCTTTCGACACAGAGGTCACATAACTATATAATTGTCTGTTCGATATATATAACAACAAAAAGTACGAATATACATTCTGTGGTGTTAAAATGGTATAGTTACAAACGGTGTTCTATAATAGGGTACAATTACCGAATAGGGTGCAACTCGCTAGACTTGAGTCCAGTCCTCGTTTACGGAGTTTAGGTTTAGGGTTGGGGTAGGGCAGTCTTGTAATAAGACTAGTAGAGTTGCACCCTATTATGCAAATATCATTGTCATAAATTATGATTAATGACCTCAAATAAATCAAACATCAAATGAGAATAATCGAGCTTCTATTAATTAAAAAGGGCCAAAAACAGGTGGATCATATAAATTATACAAGATGACACCATTGCAAAATATTCAGCATTTTACAAATGAAATACATGTAGGCCTATATCTAAAATAACATAGCCGGGCCCGGGAAACACACACTAGCGCATAATATCATGATCATGCTTTATTATACCATAGGCCTTCAAACACATGTGTTTGAAGGCCTATGATAATACTGAACAAATTGTTAAATCCCAATGTCGTGTGTTTTAATATAAGTAGATTTTAAAGTTCAAATTATAGAGCTATAAAGTCCAGTTGATATTCACCGTAGTACTAGTCGGACATCTAAATCGATCGTTTCCAGATGAACTGGTTCAGTGCTCTAAATGATCACAACATAAAGTCAATTGGTTACAAACCATGCGTGAATAAGTTACTAAAGTATGACGTATGGCGCAATCGATACCATTGATAGCTAACTTATACAGGAATTGATTTTCTTTACCAGTTAAATGCTACGTAGCTGGTCAATGTCCTGACGGTGTTTTTAAAATGTAAGATATTTTCCCTAATATTAAAACTAATATAATGAATGCAGCAATTAATATTGCCTATTGTTTTAATTGGCCTACACTCAAAGTGTATGACGGATAATGTACTCGTGCAAATGCATTCGTCAAGATAATTGCACTTGCCATGGAGTTATTGCATTTAGCTCTTGAGCCTATCGGCTCTCGAGCTAAATGCAATAACTCCACGGCGCGTGCGATTATCTTGACGAATGCATTGCACTCAGTTCATTATCCTTATCATAAATCTAGTTCTGATAGTAATGTAATTCAGCATAGTTTTCAATTCGATATAATCACAGGTGATTATGTGTTTGATCAGATTTGCAGTTTCTCTAACAATAAGTCTTCTGGGCTTGATAATTTTGATGCAAAATTACTCAAACTTGCTGCTCCAGTTATATGTCACTCACTCACTTATATATGTAACTTGTCTTTATTCACTGCTACATTCCCTTCAGACTGGAAACAAGCCAAAGTAACTCCTATTTATAAAGAAGGCTGTAAATCTGATGTAAGCAACTATAGGCCCATATCTGTGTTACCTATTATTTCCAAAATAATTGAGCGTGCTGTTTATGATCAATTGTACCAATATTTAACTATGTGTAATATTTTGAATCCAGCTCAATCAGGATTTCGATGTAACCATTCAACTAATTCCACACTTCTTGATGTATCTGATCATATTCTTCAAAATATGAATAACGCGAAACCAACTGCCGCTATTTTTCTGGACCTGAAAAGGCATTTGATACTGTAAATCATGAAATTCTTATTAGTAAATTGTATAACTATGGTATCAAAGATTATGCCTTAAATTGGTTTGTCTCATACTTAAAGAACAGATCTCAAACCGTTAACATCAATTCATCTCTGTCTGACTTTAAACAAATTAATATTGGCATTCCACAAGGATCCATACTGGGACCATTATTATTTATCATTTATGTAAACTCGTTGCCTGATAGCACTTCTTCTAAATGTATTATGTATGCAGATGATACTACCCTGCTATGTAGCTCATCTGACCCTAGTATACTACAGACTGAAATTGACAGAAATATGGACAGTATTGCTAGATGGTTTCATGAAAATAAGCTCACACTTAATATCAAAAAAACTAAGCTTATGATATTTGGTACTAGGCATTTACTTGATAACTTTGATAATATTTCACTTTCATATTCAAATAATGTTGTGGATAGAGTAGATTCATTTAAGTATTTAGGTGTAGTGTTTGATCCCCAACTAAGTTGGGACAATCATGTTAATCGTATATCATCCAATATTTCCAAACGCATTGGTATTATTCGCAGAGTTAAATATTATCTTCCTCCAAGAACACTTAACATGCTTGCCAATGCACTTGTAATGCCACACTTTGATTATTGCAGTACTGTTTGGTCAAATTGTAGTGCTCATTTATCCAATTCTCTTCAGATACTGCATAGTAGATTAGCTAGGATTTTGCTGGCTGCTGACATAAGAACTCCAATAAATGACTTAATGAAATCTTTAAATTGGACAAAATTGGATGAAAGGTGGAAAAATCAGCTTCTTGTTGTAGTGTTTAAGTGCCTTCAAGGTTCAGCACCATCTTATTTGAGTTCTCAATTTATGTTTACTGAATGTATGCATACAAAAGGTACTCGTAGTCAATCTTCAAAAACTTTAGTTGTTCCACTTTGGAAGAACACTCTGGGTAAACGTACATTTCACTATAGAGGAACTAAGTTGTGGAATAACCTTCCAGTTGGTGTGCGTTTAGATTATGACTCTTTGAGTCTACACATGTTTAAAAATGCTATTGTTTAAGTAAGATTCATAATCGCATGATTGTTTTTTCAATATGTTATATGTATTATTTGTAATTTTGTATACTTATTTTGTTAACATTTTGTATGTAACAGTTATCTGGACCTCTTGGGAGACCAGTACATATGTATTGAATGAGCTATCCAGAATAAAATAAATAAATAAATAAATAAATAAATAAATAAATAAATAAATAAATAAATAAATAAATAAATAAAATTTCTCGATCATTCTCCTTTTTTTCTGATTTTCTTTTTTTTTATTCACATTACCTTTTTCTTTCCTTTTGCCTTTCATTTTTGTCTGGGGGCACATTTCTCTTTCATTTTTTTTGTCAGAGGGCACACTACATTCTCACTCGTAAAAGACAAGTTCTATTCTTGATTATTTATATTTGTCAATAGGTTCTGGAGTTATGGGCAAAAGTTGACCGATTGTGACGTCATAAGTCTAAATTGAGCCTCACAGGGATCGACAATTAAATAGCTTCAAATTTCTTGAAAATGGTCTCAATTTCTTTATTTGTTTTGCCATCGGAAATCAGCAAAGGAATAGTTAGCTCTTTGTAGGATGTCCCGTTACCTTGGTAACACAGCAAAATAACACAATATCCATTCAATGGCATTGAGTTCTATTTAGTTGATTTGACATTGATAATACTATTGTTTTAATAGCACCCCAGATATTCAAAACTATTCTTTTTCTGATTCTTTGCAAATAGACTATTAATTGAATTAAATTAAATGATGTCACAATATTACCTTTTGTCTAAAACTCAATAAAAGTACGCCATGGGTTGGATTACGATGATGTGCCCGGTTTTAGAAGGTTTATGTTAAACTATGAATAAATCTGACAACTATGAATAAATCTTGAATAAATCTCAAGTTGACCTCCTGGCGGCATCAACATTGGCAATATATGTAACAAAATACTGTACATACTAATCATGTTTACGGAGATCTCTCCGTGGCTAGCGACTAAAACCAAAGAGATTCTTATCAAAAAACCGAAAGTATTCATTTTACAAAATGGATTTTTATTGGCATTTAGAAGATAATTAGAAAAAAAAATCATAGCTCTAATAAGAGTATTATTAATGAGTTTAAAGTATTTTACACCAATTATTTCAAAAAATTGAGAGAATTATGTGTCTAACATTCATCATGTTCGCATTGAGATATGAAAACAACTTACGTTCTTGTTCTCGATTCTTTTCAGTTCAGAGAATTATTCCGTGCCGCAGATCCGAAATGAAATGATACCCGTGTTTCGACGTTACTCCTTGCCCTAAGCATTTACTGCTCTACGCGTAACGATTCCCTCTATCTACAGTCTCTTTCTCCACTTTTCACTTCCCTGGCCCACGCCTTAATTTCATAAAAGTGTGCAGTTGTAAATAAATATTTTAAGTCAGTGAGTGATTTACATCATTGCATACGCGGAGGTCATTGATGGATATCAATAACCTCCGCGCCAGTACACCGCGTTGTGCGTAAATCATCTAACGACCAATTTGATTGGGACGCAAATATGGCGTAATACGCGGAGGTTATGAATAACATTTAAATGTTGGGTTATATTAAGGTCGTGAAAACATTTTAAAAACGTTATTGTAAATATTTTGGGCAAACATTTTTTGCAAAATATTTTTTCAACCCCAAAATTACATTCTGTTTAGAATAATTTGTACCAAATTTTCAAAAATGTTTTTGGAATGTTATTAAAACGTTTTTATATCCTTTATATAACCCGACATTTAAATGTTTTCTGTAAAACATTTGTGTTTGCTGTGCAGTAAATTACCAAGAAATGTTATTTAATGTTTTGAAAACGTTTTATACCATTAATGTACCCTTTATATAACCCGACATTTAAACGTTTTCTGGCAACCTTTTATAACCTTTTGCGAATGCTATCGAAAACGTTTTGTGTTTGCTGGGATATTACGCTTTTACTTTAAACTTCATAAAAGTACGCCAAGGGTAGGATTACGATGGTGTGACGGTTTTTAGCATGAATCTGACACCACCCTATAAAAACCTCCTGGCGGCATCAACATTGATATATTTTCAATCAATAGCTAAGCTAACGATTTGCATAAGAATGTTTTGCAAGGTATAGGAGGTGTGGTGAGGCGCGGAGTGAGGTGGTGTGCTCACTGACTGAGATCGCACGATAGACGACGGACGTGTTGATTTTCGCGCTAGTCACTCGCCTACACTGTTTCACAGAGTTTTTTAATATGTCTCGCGAAGAAGGGGTAGGAATACCAGGACCTTCTAAGCAACAGGAACAGGTGGGTGATAAGCGTGAAGGGAGTATTTCAGCGACTGTAGGCGCAGCCATTAAGGAGAGTTTGAAGGATTTTCAGAGTTACCTGGACACTTCTTTATCAAAATTGAAAGAAGATAGCGACAAGAAGCTGTCGGAGGCGGCTCAACAGTTGAAACGCGAGTCGGGGCTGTCTTTCAGATTCAAAGGGAACAAGTCCCAATTTAAATTTAATTCCGAAGTGTTAGAGAAGTTGGAGAAGGGCGTAGGGCATCTGGAATCCGGGAGGATTGAGTTAGTGAAGGAAGAAATCAACGGAGCCGTAGCGGACTTGAAGAAGAGAAATAAATTGGTGAGACTTGCAGATAAGTCAGACGCAGGTTAGTGGAGTTGAATAATTGACATGAAGTGTGAATTAATTCAGTATAGTGATGTACGTTATGTTATTAAATGTAAATGTGCTGATGAATCTAGGTTCAAGACGATTAACCGTAGAGATTCTGAAAGTCCGGTACAAATCTCTAATGATTTTCTGAAAAAATCAATAATTGGCGGGAAAATGCGCCTATTTCCCGACAATTGTGTGTAAGGGAACGCAGTGTAGCGTGCATGATGTAAGCTAATATACTTTTCATACTATAATAGGGCGATTCTTTTATTATTGATAGTGGTGTTGGTTTTTTAAAAATATTTCTAATATTATTAGGCTGGACAGCGGTCGACGAATATCTGAGCGACGATTTAGCCAGTAACTCAGATGATGAGAAGAAAATTAGACAGGCCCAAGCCCGTGCTTCCAGGAAACGCAAGTCCTCACGGACAGCATCGTCTGGTTCCAAGTACAACCGCACAGGTAAAATGCCTCCCTCTACTGCTGTCGGTTCTTCTAATTTTTTTCGTGGCCATGAGCAGAGACATCGATACTCGTTTGGATATGGCACAAGCTCCGGTAATCAAGCAGGATGGCATGGAGGAGCGAAACCAAGCGACATTTGCTTCGCCTGTGGCAGAGGCGGCCATTGGAGGAGAAACTGTCCCTTTACCCAACAACCAAACGTCAAAGATGGCGGCGCCCAGGGGCAGAGATAATTATTGTTCTACTTCTAGTCAAAACAATACAGAAATGCAGTCATACCTATCAGGTAATTGTATGGTGAATACAGGTTCGAAGTATTTCGGGCTTAGCACATATGCTGAAGCAAACCCATGTATTGTAGCAATCGATAAACATTGTAAATGTGTTGTGAAGCGAGATGTTACGCGTACGCGTAGCTATTCACAGCCGTAATCATGTTGATAATTTATCATTGGCATTGATTGCCAGGCATTGCAAAGGTGAATAGATGTATACCATGTTACGATATTGATTAATATCAAGATGAGTTGAGAACCTGGTAAAGATCGGATTGACCATAAATGTACGATTAGAGTACATTGCAAAGGCATGATGTATTATTATGTATAAAAAACTAAGTGAATGTTTCTTTTTTAATCAACTTGTTTAGCACATTGGCAGGGCATACATGAGAGGTGCTTGTTGACAAATCTGTTTGCTTGTTGTCTTTCTTTGTAATACAGATAATCTAGTGATAAAGACAATGGGGATGAAAGAGGCTGAGACCGGTCAATCATGTAGCTTCGCGGGCAGTCAGGGACTTCAAGTTCAAGTTAATGAAGGGTACGACAATGACTTTTACATGAACAATTATTACGAATATGAACAGGGTAACACTGAACCCATTGTAAAGGGGAGATTAAAGGCAGCTGCACAATTTTGGATGAGTATTGGTGCTTCTTCCTTTGTGCTTGATGTGGTGCAACATGGTTATAAGCTGCCGTTCATTGACACTCCTCCCAATAAGTTATGCAAGAATAACAAATCTGCTTTAGATCAGCCAAAGTTTGTTGAGGATGCGATTTCTGATTTGCTTTTGAAAGGGCTGATTCATGAATGTTCAGATTTACCCCGAGTGATAAATCCTCTTTCGGTTGCGGTACAAAATTCTGGTAAAATGAGGTTAATTTTAGATCTTCGTTTCGTAAACCAATATTTGTGGAAAGAGAAAATCAAATTTGAGGATTGGTCAGTTGCATTGAGCTATTTCAAGAAAGGTGATTTCCTTTTTTCATTTGACCTAAAATCAGGGTATCACCATATTGATATTTTCCATGAGCATACTACTTTTCTGGGGTTCAGTTGGGACTTCGGGAGTGGAAGCAGACATTTTATCTTTACCGTACTCCCATTTGGTCTAGCCACCGCCCCTTACGTATTTACAAGATGTTTGAAACCCCTAGTCCGACACTGGCGAAAGCAAGGTACATTTATAGTGCTATTTTTGGACGACGGGTGGGGCAGAGCAAATTCATATGCAGAATGTGATTCTTCTTCTAGACAAGTGAAAAGGGATTTGATTCAGGCAGGTCTAGTGCCAAACATTGAGAAATCACACTGGGCACCATGTAGATCCCTAATCTGGTTAGGTTTGAATTGGGATAGTGAAGCAGGGTGTATTGAGATTTCACAGAGAAGAATCTTGGATGTCATGAATTGCATATCCACGATGCAAGATAAGTTGCCATTCGTTTCGGCTAGACAAATAGCTTCATTGGCTGGCAAGATAATTTCTCTGTATCCAGTTTTTGGTACGATTTGTCAATTGATGTCTAGATACATGCATCATGAAATTTTAGTCAGAGCACATTGGGACAAAATATATTCAGTACACAGTGACAGTAAGCTCATAGAAGAATTGTTTTTCTGGAAGAACAATTTGATAAGATTGAATAAGCGAATGATCTTTGAATATTCGATTCCACAGGTAATTGTGTATTCAGATGCAAGTCATACAGGCTGTGGGGCGTGGGTGATTGATTGCAATGGAGTCAAGTTACAAAGGAATTGGAGCATTCTTGAATCAGCACAAAGCTCAACTTGGAGGGAGCTGAAGGCAGTGGAACTTTCAGTGCGAGCATTTGCACCAATGTTGTCTGGTAAGACAGTAAAATTGTTTACCGATAATACTGGCGTGGTATCAGTAGTCGCCAAAGGTAGTATAGTTGCACAGATTGAGCCTATCAATTTTTCAGTTTTGTAGAGAAAATCATATTTCTCTTAAGGTACAGTGGATCCCCAGGGATGAGAACAAACAAGCGGATTCGCTTAGTAGATTGATCGACTTGGACGATTGGGGGGTTTGTCAACAGTTTTTTCATTTTATGGACAGCATGTGGGGCCCACACACCGTAGATAGGTTTGCTGATGAGCTGAATTGCAAGATTAAAAGGTTCAATTCAAGATATTGGTGCCCACAAACAGAACATGTAGATGCTTTTTCCACCAATTGGGCCGGTGAGAATAACTGGTTGGTTCCACCTATTAATCAAGTTGGAGCTGTATTAGCACATATTGCAGCTTGTGCAGCTGTAGGAACTTTGGTGGTGCCCGAGTGGCCATCTGCATATTTTTGGCCATTGCTCTTTTCAAAACAGAGCCCCTTTGCACATCTTGTTTCACATATAATAAGGCTGCATGACTCTCAGTATATATTTACGCAAGGTCGGAACAAGAATTCTGTGTTTGGCCCAGGGTTCCGTAGTCCAGTGTTATGTGTTAGACTGAAGGGGTTTTCAGTGCTGTGAACAGTTTTATCAGATTAGCCGGATGGCATTTCTGAAGTTTTCTGCATGTATGATCAGAGTTGAATATTATGTTTTTGGGTAAAAGGATTGCAAGTGTGCATAGATTTTAAGCTGTATAGCTAGATGCAAACCTGATCCGCATGGATGATAAGTATGTAAGATGGATACTGGTTCAGTGAGATGGCAGATAATAGCATGCACTGTAGTATAGTGGAAACATTTGTTTATATATTTTGCAGATCGTCAACAGTAGACGAGTATGACAGGATTGTTGCACAAGTGACTGCGGCATCTAGGGCAGAGAGTACCGTATACAAATACAGCAGAGCGCTAGTAGGTTGGAAGGACTGGTGTACTATAAATCAGGTATCTCAAATTCCTGCAACAGCGGAGGACATTAGCCGATATATGTTATATATGTATCAATGCAAAGCTCCATATTCCAGAATCGAGTCATTCTTCTACGCACTGAAATGGCAATATGACTGTAGACCTAATATTGATAATAACCCTTGTGATAAAAATTTTTTACATATAGTATTACAAGGTCTCAAGAGGTTGCTATACAAACCAGTGGTTAAGAAAGAGGTGGTTACACCAGAAATATTAAGAGCTATAATAGATAACAATGGTGCATCAAACGACCTAATTAAGGTCCGCTTATGCTCCATGGTTTTGTTGGCCTATGCTGCGTTTCTCAGGCATGATGAGTTGATTAATATCAGAAGATGTGATCTTGAAATATTTGTGTCTCACATCAATATTTTCATTATGAAAAGCAAGATGGATATATATCGGCAAGGAGCATGGGTGATTGTGGGTGCTACAAACTCACCGACTTGTCCAGTTGCAGCCCTTAATAAGTATCTCCGGATTGCAGGGCTGAACAGTGAGAGTGATGATAATTACCTTTTCAGGCCTCTTAATTTCAGTAAATCTACTGGTGTACATGTCCTCAGAGAGGGTCAACTGTCTTATACTAGATGCTTAGAGCTGTTTAGAGAGGCACTTGATGAAGTAGGGGTGGATTCCAAAAATTTGGTCTCCATAGCCTACGTAGCGGAGGCGCATCAGCAGCCGCGAACTTTGGTGTTCCAGATAGATTGTTTAAGAAACATGGGAGATGGAAGTCGGAGACCGCAAAAGATGGGTATGTCAAAGATAGCACTAAAGATAGGCTTGCTGTCTCCCTAAATTTAGGTCTGTAAGTTGGTTTTTGCATTGTGTGGAATCAGGAATGCTTCAATTTCCCAGCAATGTAATGGTATTTATGTAAACATTTGTATTTTGAATAATTTCAGAAATGTATGACTGGCATAGCAGGTGAATAAATTGTATTTGGATTAATAAGTAAATAAAGATTTGGATAGGTGAAATTATACCATGATCTGTCCCGTTCTTTATTGCCTGATTGGGAGGGGAGTTCAGTCTATCAACCGAAGCTCGGTGCTCCCCAATATATGTGTATATTAATGTTTTATTGCAGGTATGCAAGGAGGGGCGGGGCGGGATTGAAAATGCTTTATTCACGGTTGAGGTCACGAATTAGGGAATAAATATATTTTCAATCAATAGCTAAGCTAACGATTTGCATAAGAATGTTTTGCAAGGTATAGGAGGTGTGGTGAGGCGCGGAGTGAGGTGGTGTGCTCACTGACTGAGATCGCACGATAGACGACGGACGTGTTGATTTTCATAAATGGAAGTGATGGGAAGGAATGCCAGAAAGAACAGAGGAACAAATTCTAACTCGGAGACTACTTGACAGGCAACTTTGCGTGTTTCAAGAACATGCTGGTAGGATGGAAGTTGGGTAAGGAAGATAGCAGGATAAGGGTAAGTGTTACCTATTCCTTGTATCCGCAGCAACGTCCAGTTCAGTCTATCAACCGAAGCTCGGTGCTCCCCAATATATGTGTATATTAATGTTTTATTGCAGGTATGCAAGGAGGGGCGGGGCGGGATTGAAAATGCTTTATTCACGGTTGAGGTCACGAATTAGGGAATAAGTAATATGTATATACTAATCATGTTTAAGGAGACCTCTCCGAGGCCAGCCAAAGCGGCTAAAACCCCAGATATTTCTATCAGAAAACCGAAAATGTTAATTTGCATATAGAAGACAGACAAATCATAGTTCTAATAGGAAATATTATTAATGAGTTTTTAAGTATTTTACACAAATTATTTCAAAAAATTGAGAGAATTAGGTGTGTAACATTCATCATGTTCGCATTATTCATAGACAAAAATAAATAATAAAAATTTAAAACACTTACGTTCTTGTTCTTGATTCTTTTCAGTTCAGGGAATAAGTCCGTGCCACAGTTCCGAAATGAAATGATACCCGTGTTTCGACGTTACTCCTTGCCCCTAAGCATTTACTGCTCTACGCGTAACGATTCCCTCTCCACTCTCTTTCTCCAGTTTTCACTTCCCTGGTTCACGCCTTAGTCAAATTGTGTCAGTGAGTGATTTACAGTAACAGATTTGTTCATTCTCTGATACTCGAATAAAGTTTGAATTTTAACATCCGATTGAGAAAAAAACAAACATACTTCAGCATAATAGGGCTGGTGTATTGGAGATGTTTTTCTTTAACAAAAAACATAAACAAGGCAAGCAACAGCAGTCGAGCCGAGTAATAAGCAATCTAAATTTAAATTTGAAATATTAAAAAATTGAGAAACTAGACAATACCGTGAGCTACGGGCGAGATACTGATTTTTAACCAATGAAGCGGATTATTCTTTCCGAAAAAAACAATAATCAACCACGCTTATTGGTCACATCTTAGTTGCTCATCGCTAGCGACTACATAATCGTTTAGTTATGAACAGATAAGCAATTATAACGCGGACGTAATAAAATATTAGGTATAAACCACCATTTACAAAAATCAAGCTTAGAAATATTGATCACGAGTTTAGATTAGAATCACGTGAGCATAATGCAAGAAGAAATACAACCCAAGGAAAATGAATAATCGCCTAAGCACGTAATAAAAAAGCAATTGCCATTTGGTATCCGGGGACTAACTTTACAAGTAACGGGTATAATATGCCTACGTGAGTCGGAAAGTAGGCTAGTTATGTTCTTTAAAAAGTGTGTGTGTGTGTGGGGGGCATTGGGTAGAATAGTTTGAAAAATTAGGTTCTTTTAGAAGAAAGGTGCGATAAAATGAAGCCCATGTTGCCAAATTTACAATTCAACTACAACAAGATAATTGAAAGTTTCTGCATTATTTTATAGCAAATGGATGAGAAAATCCTAGAAAAAATGTAATTTAAGTTGCCGAACCTAAACAAGGGTCAATGGGTAGAAATCTGAATCTGAATCTGAATCTGAAAAATTCCACTTAAAAAGGCATTAAAGGGGAAGCCTCGCCAGAGCAGTTCTTTTGGGGTGAACCAAACCTGCCTGGTTATCAGATTAATCAATGACAAGGTTATCTCTGAATTTGTCAGGTGCTAATTGATGCAAAAACATTAAAACATCAATTAGAACCTGCCAATTTCAGAGATAACCTTGTCACTGATTAATTTGATAACAGTAGGTTTGGTTCACACCAGAAGGAAAAGGCAAAACGCAGACGATATATATATTTCTATGTGATGATGCATAAGTAGTATTTAGCACGCACTTACGTAATTGTGCCTTTTAAAGGGGTACTTCGTAATCCATAACCTCATCCCCAGCTCTTTTACTACAAAAACAAATTTAGTTTTTATAACACCAGAAACCTAGAACTATATTATAATGTTTGGTTCTAATGTGAGGTTCTAACTGACATTTTGCTGTTTTTTGGAGAATGTTCAATTTTTAAAATGATAGCCTAGTATTAGTAGCTTATACAACTTGGCTAATATTAAGAACTATTTCATCAGAAATTAAGGTTCAGCGCCTCTAAAGCATCCAGCGCCATAGGCTGCACGCTTCGTCTTCCAAAATTTCCGTAGGGCCTCCTCTGTCTCAGAAATGATCCAGAAGCTTGGTTGACAGCCTTCAAGTCAGACAACTCATGATGCAGTCATGTCTACAGTAGAATTCATCTCGACCTTTGCAGGACTTAAACCCCATTAAAAGCTATTAAACCAAGATAACACTCATTGAAGCAGCTCAACTGATTAAATCAGATCTTCTCTGGTTGTGCACAAGTGTCTGTTTTACATGTGCGACATCGCAATAAAGCTGGTATTATAGCTTCAGTTGGGTAACCGATTATAAAGGAAACGAAAGGAAACAATGGTATGTGTACCTTTGTTCACGAAATGAGACAATGACCTGCTTTTTGTTAACCAGCATTCTTCAAAATGAGCAACATAATGATTGTTGACTTAACACGGTTTGGAAATAATTTCTTCATATTTTTGGTGTTATCTGTCGTTTACATATCCTTCCTAAAACACAAAAGTGCGACCCTCTCCAAACATCTAAATTAGCTAAAAATTTAGGACATGTTACAAAACTATATTTTCTAGAACATATTTAGAATAGTTTAAATGTAGCTTGTACCGTTTTTTGTGGCATCCTTCAGAACGGAGCGGTCCGTTACCAATATAGCTCAATATTTTCGGTCAAATCTCCATTCAATTAACACGGGGAGTTGGCTAGCTATGAGCTAGCTATGCTTTGCCCTCACTCATATTTTACAAAAGTGCGACCATTTCTGAACATCTAACCTAGCTGTAATTTTAGGTCATGTTAGAGAAACATATTTGCTAGAAGTTTGGAGAATAAATTAAATATTGGCTGGTTATTTTTCACACAGTGATGTTAACTAGGCAAGTGTCCATTCTTCCAACATACATCATTTGTAGAGGTCACGCGTCAATGGTGAGAGCACTGTGTATTGTGTATAGGAAAACGGACAGTAACTGCAGTATGTATTATACCACCAATACGTTATGTTCTGGGCCTCAAGGAAGAACAGATGATTAAGTGTGTTTTCAACTGTTTGAGTGTCCCAGGTTAAAGAAGAAATAAAACAAAAACAAACAAACAAAAACCATCCCCTGTGTTATCGCCAGCCCAGGGCAACTTTAGATGTCTACAACTATTCATTCTTTTCAAGGACAATTCGCGTTTGGAACAGTCTCCCCGAATCAGCCGTGTGCGCGTCCTCCATCTGTGCTTTCAAGCCCATGGCACTGAGTCCAATCAGTACTATATGTCGCCACCGGCCATCCTGAAGACACTCTAAATCAGCCAGCCTACTTTTTGCTCGCACCTTCCTGATGTACAGCACCAAATGTATGTTTTTGGCACCGCACTTCCAGTGTAGCTCAACGAGCTATTATATGAAACCGCCCACAGAAGGTCCCTTTGAAGTTGAGGGAAAACTTGTTTCTAAATTTCCATAGTTTTTAAAGTATTCCCTAAAACAACTGCTGAGCCAGTTCGGGATTTTTTTTTCCTTCTAAGACATTGTTTTTACTCGATTCACATTTTATATGTATAGATCTACAGCAAAAACGTAAAAAAAAAATCCCCGAAACAGAAAGTTTGAGTTGGATGGGCCCGTAGACTAAAGGTTTTTTTTCCGAAGGTGGCCAAATATTTCCGAGCTGTGCTCTCTTTTGACCATCCCTCCATTATATGCCTATTGTTATTTTGTATGACTTGATGGAAACAGTAATTTTACTGAACTTGAACTTGAAAAGTTTTTGTGTCCTTAGTCGTTAGTGTAATTGTTTTTGTTTGTTATTATTATCTTATAGGAGTCGTCCGCCTTTGCCATAGCAATCTTCCTTTCTTTTCTTATTTGTAAAAGTATGATTGTTGTTATCTTTGTTCAACTGTGTGATTGTATGGTACGGGGTAAATAAATATTATGTATTGTCATATGGGTGTGCATTTGGCAATGACGTTTGAGATTATCGGTATTGTCCGTTCTTGTCCCCGTTTGATTGTCCTTTTTTGCCCTTTCTACTTAATTGTATTGTTCGTGTTTATTGTTTTGTATAATCATTATTATTATATATTATGCGTGGTTGCGTTTCCAAATACACTATTAATATTTATTAGCCCATGAGAACTATCTGCCGATTGGCCAAAACGAAGTTTTCATTATCAATTGGCCAAACAGCAACATTATTAGAATAATTTCACCACACCAAAAATGGGGGTGAATTATTTACAAAGCTCCTTTCTGATTGGTGATTAAAGTGAAAATATCATGTAATTGACCAATCAGAGTTAATGTTAGATCGGCAGATAGTGCTCATGGGGTTAAGGTACGAGCTAGTTTGAGCTGGTACGACACTCGCCAACATATTGTTCAACATAAACATATGTCATTTGCAGATAGCCACCATACTACTGGAACCATTTCACTTTACCTGGGCATGGAAATAGATGCACAGAGAAATTTATAAAATCATAGGTGTGTTGGATATATTGTTTAAACAAGTATTTTAATTTTAAAAATTGAACTCCCACCTCATAGTGAATTGACGATTACAAGGACAAAATCACTGGTATTGATAAAACATCATTGTAACATCTGATGTGATTTTAGCCACAACAATGGGATGGGCATTGGCGTACGCAGGGGGGGGGGGTGTTATGTGTGTGAAACACCCCCCTTGGGTCTGTCCAAAAATAAAAATGTGGGGAGAAAAGGTAAAGAAAGAGGAGAGAGAGAGGGGGGAGTGATGGAGAGAGAGAGAGAGGGAAAGTCTAGAGGAGAGGAGGGAGATGATCAAGGCATAGGGGACATATTATCACAATTATCATAGGCCTATAGATACCTTAACTACCCCCACACAAATTTTTCTCCCCCTCTACCCGGTATTAATCGGCAACATACGTAAATGTGTGCATGTTAACCCCCCCCACCACCACCATCACATCATCACACCTCTACCCTGACAACGTACGTAAAGGTTTTAGTTGTTAATTGACATGGATACAGGGCCTACATGTTAACACCAACACCTGTCCACATCGTCACACCCCACACCCTACCCCCGGACCCTACCCCGGCAACGTAAATTGATTTCGGGCCCTTTTTTCTGTTTAAAGCAATGATTTAAATAGTGTAAAAATTATGCACCAAATGGCTTCAATCGGACCTTCATTTTGCAATTTTTTTTCCAACTTCTGCAGGAGGGAAAACTCTTGTTCACGAAAGGCTTCATCATGGACCGTTATTCTATTTCACCTATTTTCGGCTTTTTCAAACTAAAATTTTACACACTAATAGTGCCAAAATGGTCCACCAAATTGCTTCAATTAGGTCTTCATTTTGCAAAAATTTCTTAATTCTGACGGGGCACATCCCCCTCAAACACCCCCTTGCGTAGTGGATAAACAAGCAGGCATTTTTGCTTCTGCTTTCGACATTTACCAATTTGTGTTTAACACAATTTATAGGCCTACAACTATAGGGAAAACTTGTTCACGAAAGGCTTCATGGACCGTCATTTCACACAATTTTGGCTTTTTCAAATTAAAATTTTACACACTAATTGTGCCAAAATTGTCCACCAAATCTCTTCAATTAGGTCTTCATTTTCCAAAAGTTTCTAAATTCTCAGGGGGGCACATCCCCCCTCAGACACCCCCCTGCGCCGCGCAGGCGCGACGGGATGACCGCTACGCGGCCATTTCATAATGTTACTATTGTTAATCATCACACCCCCCTTGAGAAATTCCTGCGTACGCGCATGGGGATGGGACATGACTTGAGTGAATAATTTTAAGCTGGTTAGATTTTGAAAGTATACTGAAAGCAAATTGGCGAAAAAGCTGGAAACCAGCTTACTTTGGTTAATTCGGGTATGCTGAATTCGAATATTTTCTACGTACTTTCGAATTATATAAGACTGCAAAAAGGACCACTAATTGCACTAGGATCATATTAAACACGATCCAAATTTACTCACAAACACAATTATTATATAATTTGTCCGTACTTAAGGAATGGGATATTAACGTTAGCGGCGTTTTCACGTATTTTTTGTGGGAGCTGAGAGCACATCAGACATATCGAATTGCATTTTGAATACGAATAATGTCTTTCTGATATCAAATAATTTTAATTTTTTTAAATTCACGATATAATACAAATTTTATGTCAAATTATTAAAATTAGATATTTTTCAAATTTTTGATATATAACAGTCCTCAAAGTAAATTTTATAAATCTAATAATGATATATTCTTAAAGTGTATGTAGCTGGGAGGAAAAGCCGACGATCAATGGAAAAGTTTGACCTTTCATAATTATTGAAGATATGGATTTTTTCCCCAAAAGACCTAATTTTGTTTGGTGTTTTGGGAAAAAAAATCCATATCTTCAATACGAAAGGACAATTTTTTCAATTGATCGTCGGATTTTCATCACACCTACACTTTAAGTATAAATCATCAGATTTGTAAAGTTTACTTCGAGTACTGTTAAATATCAAAAATATTAATTTTTAATCATTTGCCATAACATGTGTATTACATTGCGAATTTCAAATAATCAAAATTATTTGATATCAGAAGGACATTCTTCGTATTCAGAATGCAATTCGATATGTCTGACGTGCTCTAACGTGCCAAAATAAATACTGTCCAACCGTTAATACCCCATCCCTTAGGGAACATAAAAAATTTAAAGTTATTCAAGAAAATAATAGTTTCTGCGATTTGATGTTCATCAGAAGATGATAAATAGAGACAAAGGCTATTGATTTATCATACTGACATTTTAGCTCTTCGCTGCACAGTGACATCGCCCCGATATATTCATAGTAGAAATCGCCATGGTAGGTTGAATCCACAGCCACCTATGACCATTTTATTCGGACCTTATGAGATGCATATTATTAGCGAAGTGACGTGACTAAGGCTACTGTATAGACGGGGTAATTGATTTCTCGCTCTGTGAGCAAGCTTGTATACGACATTACGGTCAATGGTTATACTCTCTCCACTTGAGTGAGTGCCGCTATAGCCTTCTGTACGCTGTAGTCCATATAGGACCAACGCAATATAAAATTGAGAGTTTTGGTCAAATTTTGACTTCAAAGCGCACGGCCAATTTTCAAAGCGCACGCTAACGACTATAATATCTGTTCAACAAGTATTTTCAAGTGTATGAGACCACATCTGGTTTCTTGAGAAAAATTCATTTACGGGAGATATTCATCATTTTGTAACCCAGTATCCGAAGATTTTCGTCTGATATCAAAATCGTGCATAGCAATTCACGTGTATGTATCCCGTGTATTCATTTTAATGTCTCTGCAGCACCAAATAATTATTAGCCAGGCGATGTCGGTGTGCGCTGTATAATAGAATAACCAGACATCGCAGCTAGACGAACAATTTGCCTCAATTTTTGCGAAATTGCAGAAACTTTGACTTTCTTTTTTTGTCTCCTGTTGACCTGTTCAACAAGCAATCAATAGCGTCCTTTTTGCAGCCCATTTTAAACAGGCAAAAAAAAAAATGGAGAAAAAGAGAAGAGAAACGCCTGCGTGCATGTGATTTTGACGAAATTAACCTCAGCTTGTAAAAGGCAAATTTAGGCGTTCCATTTAACCTTCAATTTATAATATTTACACGTATCCTGATTCTATGAACCCCCCCCCCCCCCCCCGGTTGCTGAAGTTCTATATTCTTAGCACTTTTGCACCTTGTATAAACTTCTTAACTATATTATGTCGTACCAATCAAGGACGGTAATTGATATTGACGTCAGGCGCGATAAAATCGAAGTGGCCATATTGTTACGCTACGCAGGGGGTGTCTGAGGGGGATGTGACTCCATGAGAAGTGAGGAACTTTGCCAAAATGAAGACCTCTATAAAGCCATTTGGTGGACCATTTTGGCAATATTATTGTGTAAAAACCAAACAATTCGTCGGTCGCAACACTAGGAATGGAGTCGATACTCCTCCACTGCTATCTCTAAGTGGCCAGATTCCATTTATAATTGAAGTTTAAGGTTCAAACTATTAAACTGTGTCTTTAACAGTTAACAATGAATAACTATTAGGGGATAATAGCTAGCTATAAACCTATACGCCACTATGTGAAACGGAAAATTTTGAAAATCACTCTACGCCACTATGTGTTGCGGCCGACGAATTGTGAAATGACGGCCCAAATAAAATAAAAAGTGGACATGCTCCACTCCATATTATGACGCTATGAATGACACCATAATGTAAGTACTTTCACGCAACATTGAAAATTTCAAGCCATATTTACAATACATTTATTATAAGCTATTTTTACAAACAAAAAATCATATAAACATGCGATATCGCCATATCTGTGGCTAAATGTAAATAGATATTGATACTTTTTCGCTAAAATGAGCACAAGGGTTGGACGTTTATTGTTTTTTATCAGATTCGGATTTTACATGGATAGATATTATGGATATATAGCAAAAACTTAAAATGAATAAATCCCCAAAGCGCAAAACCTGGGACCGTAGACTAGTTTGTTTGTTTCGTCTCCTTATAGTCTCAGTGTAATTGTTTTTCTGGTTTTGTTTGTTATCATTATCTTTTGCATACCAATCTTCCTTTCATTATTTGTACTGTCATAATAGCAATGGCGTCTGAGGTGATCGGTGTATTGTTCATGTCCATTGTTTTGTAAATCATTATTAGTATATATTATGCATGATTGCATTTCAATTCAAAATTAATATTTATTAATAAATTATTCAGATATGAGCTGGTACGACACCCGCTAACAAATTGTTCAAAATAAACATAGAGCTTGTTTCCCAAAGGCGCTAAATCCATATTAGTAAAATAGGAGAAAATCAACGTTTTTTTTATTAATTAAAAGCCTTATTGGTATTTATTCATTTATTTTTTGGTTTTAAATGTTAGTTCTCATGTCTTTTATTCTTTTATTAAACCGCTTAACTGATATTTATTCACCGAAAGCTTGAGAATGTGAAAAAATTGCGCACATTTAAAAAAAAAAAAAATTTACAACGAAAATTCTGTCAAATCATGCCATTTTACTCGCAAATTGTCGATGTGCTTGCTGGGGGTGTACTAGTGTGTATACAGGTTCAAAATTCTAAACTTTTGTGATTTAATTTTGATCAATAGTTGCCTTGTCAACTAGACTTGCTCAAGTCCTTTCGGACCTGAGGTCTGTGATATGATATCTTGTTCTTTTGTTTCGTTTATATGGCCCTGGTCACTCCATCGCCAAGCCACAGTTCTTTAACATCTTTAAAATAGGCCTACGAGAATAGGCCTATATACATACCAAATTACTCCATTGGTACATGTATACCCAGCCAGTGTCCAAAGTCCCTGATCATGCTGGTTATAGGCTACTATAATATTTGTCGTGTGCCAATAATCTTTAGTTATCTTTGCTAATTGCCCTAATCTCTTTTTAAGTGCTGAAGATTAATAGGTGTGATATGTTCTCCCTCCCCTCCAGCTGTTTTATATAGTGACAGGCCTTCAAGGAGTTCTTGCTGTGTTTGTGCAAACTGAAGGAGAGAGTGACAGTTGACATATTTGGACATATGGTCCTAGTCATAGTGGTTTACCATAGATGACTTGTGGCTATTATTTTTAATATCATAAAAACCATGAAAACACTAGTAGTTCATGGATTAACTGTGGCTTTAGCATAATGACAAAATATCTCGGAGTAGTATCTGTGTAGAAACCACTATCTTAGAAGCACTTACGCCTTGAAATCAAGGCTATTGTCAACAGGAGAATAGTCCTATGCAATTTAATAATTCTTTAATGGCCTACTGAGCACAGTGATTGGTCGGATGGATTTAGCGCCTTTTGGAAACAAACTGAAATGGAGTTAGCGCTTTTTGGAAAAAAAAAAGTCAAATTTCTGGCCCACCCTGTAATGGGATTGAGCTACTTTTGGAAAAAAATAGTTTGATTCCCTGAAACTAATGACACTATACATTGGTACAAATAACTCAATATGTTTCCAAAAGTTGATTTAGTGCCTTTTCGAACTGAGCTCTTCATATGTCATTGCAGATAGCCACCACTGGAATCATTTCACTTTACCCTGGTATGGATATGCATGATTGCATTTCAATTCAAAATAAATACTTATTAATAAATTATTCAGGTATGAGCTGGTACGACACCCGCCAACAAATTGTTCAAAATAAACATAATTTTGTCATTGCAGATAGCCACCACTGGAATTATTTCACTTTACCCTTGTATGGACATGAATACACATAGAGACTTATAAAAGGTGAGTTGTATATTGTTTAAACAAGTATATTTATTTTAAAAATTGAGCTCCCAACACATAGTGTATTGACGATTGCAATGATAACATCACGGGTACACAGTGTCGACACCCTATATTATAAATATAAACTTAATACTCCGTTCAGTTAGCAACCTGGACAACGGATTCTTTTGTTCTGCAAGGCTCACTCAGTCATTTAATGAGGCAATACAAACGATCGAATTTGGTGTTGAAATGAGCTAAATTTTGAGTTACACCTTTTCAATGTAAAATTAATTTTCTCGGCCAAATAAAAAGCAATCATTTTCATTTTTTCAGTACATGTCAGGTCAAATTGTAGCGCTTGATACTGTATTTTTTTTTTCAAATCCTAGTGTTAAACTTAGGCGTGAAATTCAGTCATTTCGTGTAAGATTTTCGATTTTGATAGGCTTAAACTCTGCCCGCGAGCCTTTTTTGGATCAACCTTTTAGCTTTTCAAAGTAATATAGTTCGCTAATGAAGGATTTTTCCCAACTTTCTAACGCACATCACCGTGAGCGATATATCATAGTTTTGTCAGAATTTTCGTTTTGATTTCACCATCTTTCACTGTCGGCTGAAAAAAATTCAAAATCAACGCTGAAATCTAAGGCTAGTACAAGCATTGTCGATCGATATCCCTGGGTTTAATAGGAATACCGGCATGGCTATAGTGTTGCCAGAACTTCAATATAGCAAAGAAATTCCCAGACCTATAGCGCTCCTACTGATCATGTTTAACCAGAACACCCAATTGGGGATTTAATCGCTGGTCGGGCAATTTGCTTTCAATGAAAAATTGACCTGGATAACACCAAAGGAAATATCGACTATTTCTGCTGGTTGCTCTCGAGATAAAAGTACTGATTTGACATTTTCTGAACATGAATAGGAAAAGGGTAAAACAAAAACGGAAATTCTGACAAAACTATAACATATAGACCCACACGATGTGCTTTACAGAGGTGGGAAATATCTTTCTTTAGCAAACTATATTAGTTTGAGACGCTAAAACATGAATTCCGTAAAAAGCTCGCAGGCGAATTCAAGGCCTATAAAAATCAAAAATATCACACTAAAAGACACAATTTGATGCTTAATTTTAACACCAGGATTTAAAAAAAAATGTATATCCAAGCACCAAGTTTTTAACTGACATTACTGAAGGAAAAAAAAAAATTGCTTTATATTTGACCGAGAAAATTAATTTCATAGCAAAAAGGTGTATCTCTGAATTGTGCTGATTTTTACATGTATCGATCGACTTTTAGCGCGACTAAGCATTTCTAAAGAATTGGTTGTCCAGGCGGCTGACTGCGTTGGTGAGCCGAACGAAAGAAAAGGAGTTCTATCTGATTGGCTAGCAATCGATCGCTAGATAGCTCACTGGTGAACTACAAACTCAAAATGGAGCGATGTATTCAATTCGATTGAAATCGATATTCTATTATTGGCGCAGATAAAGAAAGTGGCATAGTGTGTATTGTATGACTTGTGATTTAATTTTCTAATATATGTGTTCCTTTATAGAATTGGAATTCTCAAACAGTTGAATATATCACAATTTTTATTTTGAAGATCAAAATCGTTACTTATAAAATGCAGTAAAATATATCCACAGCAAAATACCGGTCCCCGCTAATTAGTGTATTTAATTTCCAGTGATTTACCTGACAACAAATCAAATTTTCTTGTAATAGAAATATCATATGGGATACTGATCATGCGCAAATCGTAAAAACATAGAATAGAAACTGCGTGGCAGGCTCTGTGGAATCTCATATCGTGTGTAAAATGGTATGCTTAGCTGAGTCGCTCGGCCTATCTCGAACAAAATCACCATGTGTTGTTGTTGAAAAACGAGAGGATTCATCGTACTATCACGGCAATTTTTGACACGAAGATATAGGGATGATGACGCTGTGTGGTATAATACGCGTATGTACGTAGCTTTACCCACAGCATTGGGATGGTACGTGACCAACACAAACTCTAGATTTGAGTGAATAATATTAATTATAGACTGGTTCGGTTTTGAAAGTATACTGCATTATGAAAGCTGCGTCCGGCAAGTTGGCGTAAAAGTGCCAACAAGCTTACTTTCGGGTACATTATGACGCTATGAATGACACCATAATAATATTATAAGTACACCCTCGCAACATTGAGGAATTCGATCCTTACATACAAAACATTATTTTTATAAGCTATTTTTAAAAACAAAATCATATAGGGGGAGAGTGGGGTAAGTTGAGCCACTTTTTACATTTACTTTCACTACGCTCAAATAAATAAAGCAGGACTCAAATGCAATGTTACAAATGAAACATATGTATGTTTACTTGGTTATGATACCACAAAATTGTTATCAATATTTTGCACTTTCGCACAGTGAGACGCCAAAAATTATTTGCAAATTGGCTCAACTTACCCCAACGGTGGGGTAAGTTGAGCCAGTTGTGGGGGAAAGTTGAGCCACCATAGAAATGCACAGTATATGCCATAGCTGTGAAATTCAATTTTGCCTTTTTTTTAATTGTTGTTTTCAGGTATTTATTTCGAAAAATAGTTTGATATAGAAGTAGTTTGATCTAAATATTGCATACAAGTAAATTCTGACAAGATATTACTTTGAATAAAAAAATATCGGGAAATTTCTGCAGGTTTTTCCTATGCTCAACTTGCCCCATGGCTTTTGGCTCAACTTACCCCATGTGACCCTTTTTGTCAACAACCGAGCCTCCCACCTGACTAAAACTTGTTACAGTTGTAAATAGTTTTCTAAAATAGTGTTCATATATCACATCCTCAATACCCAGAATGCTATCATTTTAGCCTTTTTCTTTCTGGGTGAAACATGAAAAAAATTGGTTTTTGCCAAAAGTTCAATAAAAGTGTGAAAAATGAACTTTCTAATGCAGCTTTCTTACCCTATGTGCAAGTGATTCCATATTACACTTGAGAAGCCTTTGTTATGTCATATACAAATAAGTGGAACTGCAAAGTAAGATAAGTTTTAATTTTCTTTCTAGAGGGGTGGCTCAACTTACCCCTGGCTCAACTTACCCCACTCTCCCCTAAACATGCGATATCGCCATATTTGTGGCTAAATTTTATATAAATATGACGTTTGACCTCAGTATCTCAAATATTTTGGTAATTAGGTACACAAAGAAATATCCCCATACCAACGGAGTTTATTGCATGACCACCCTACCCAGGAAATGTTCAGAGCAAATATCCGCTGAATATGCCGGTTGACCCGGTGAAACCCCTCTGGTGAGTGTACCAAATTTGTGAAGTATAGAAGTTTAATTTTACTTTCTGCTCCCATTTGCTTAATCATTTTAGAAATAGGCGAGTTCGGGAATAGCACGTTTGCATTGAATTTACTGAAGCTTCGTTATGGGGCTCTTGATCTTCGCATTGGCCGTTGCTTTGATGTGTTGCGGTAGCGGATATGCACACTTATGTAAGTACTTAAAGCCATAATGTGTGATTTGCTTCACAACGACACCCTCAATTTTACTCGGATTTCCACTATTTGTATAATTATAATGCCCAGTGTTGTACTAAAATACCACGTTAAAGACTAAGCCTGAAGTGCTTTAATTATTCAGAGTTCATCGATCGACTGCTTGCTAACATCTCCCGTGGATGTCAGCTTAGGTGTACACACGTCGAGCGCGATGCTCCGTGTAGTATTACATGTTACGATCGGCGAGCGTAGTGCACGCATTGTATGTAGGCGCTGGAATGAAGTAGCAATTTTCTTTGTTATACCTCATTTGTTTGGCTCGAAATTAAAAGGGGACAATGTGATCAGTGAAAACAAACATTTAAATAGGAATCTATTCTTTGTGCAAATCACACATTATTGCTGTAATACTCACGATTTTAATTCCAAATGTGGTGATCATACGCTCGTCTATCCATTGAAAATTACTCCTGTACGTGACTCAGCGGGTCGATTATTTAGCTACATGTAGTATTGAAGAAGCTGCACGTTTAAAACGCACGTACGACGCTGCACGCTTAGAACACACGTACAGCGTATGGAACGTCGCAATCTCTCTACAGGGTGTATACAGTTTAAAAAATGCCACTAGGTTTAACAAGTATGAGGTATTTGGTCCAAATAATTTAATTGATAGCTGAATTAATATCTTGTCCTCTAGTAACTGTAAAATCACCGGCGTATGGTCATTAATAAGGACTCAGTGGCTATTTTTGTGAGATATGTAAAAATGCAATTGCGGGAAGTCAATTAAAATAACATGAAAATCACAGTTTCACCACTTTCTTTACAGTAATGGACAGAGCCCCTTGCAGAAATTGCATTTTTCACCGTATACCATATTTTGATATACTCTGTATTATGAAACAATAATGACCCACAGGAAGTTTGGGATAGCCAGTTCCTAACCTTGTACAGTACAGGGTACGTGTCTCTAAAATAGGTGTACTATCAGATATTGTAATTATATTATTGTAATTGCTAAACTGCTAACGAAACACGACTGAATGCAATTGTATAATAGGACAGCTTTAGATTCATTTACTTTTATAATTTAAAAATTGACTGTTTTGTGCTTGAAATATAAGAAGAACGTAATTTATTTTGAATTCTTAAGATTCAATACAACATCCACTGAATTATGGTAACAAGCACTAGGTATTAGATAGTGTTCAATGCAAAATATAAATGACTCGTGGAATAGATTCAATACAACATCCACTGAATTATGGTAACAAGCACTGGGTATTAGATAGTGTTCAATGCAAAATATAAATGACTCATGGAATAGATTCAAAATGAAGTGTGATTTTGAAATGGTTATAATTCAAGAACAGAGAATCAATTCTTGAAATTCAAAAACTGTGTGGTAGATGCATCATCACGCACTATTCCATTCTGATCCGTTAGAGCTTTGAAATACTAAAAATAAAAATCTGGTAAATTTTAAACTTATAACTTTGGTAATGATAAGGTCCGTTGCCGATGTGCCAATATTTTTTGCCACAACGCAACGCAACTCGTCGCATTTCCAAGTTAAAATGTATTTAACTTTATTGCGATACCGTAATGCAACACATCGTACCGTTAACATGCAAAGCATTTGCGGCGTAGTATGAACGGACCTTAAAATGTGTTGTGGGAGCTGATGGATCGATATGGTATGTTATTTTTTCCACCACTAGCTCCAAGTACTGGGAATGAAAGTTACTGAAAAATGAAACCGCTCCTATTGTGGTGTAAATTCAAAATCATATATTTTACTAAATCTGAATTCACTTATTGATCTTTAAGGAAACACTGTAAGGGTATTACAATGTGTTATGGTAGGAATTATTGTAGTGCAAGTAATTCTAATTTCTCACCTAAAGTTCTGGAGAAAGTAGGAATTGGTCCCGTACGCGCGCAGAGTCACTTTTAGTCAGAAACAATTTGTCAATTTGTTGTAGAAATTGTAAAATTGTAAAAATATATTTGAGGAAAGCGACATACCGGTATTTGATTTTCCGCGGCAATTGATATGTTTCTACATTTTAAAATATGGGCGAAAACAAGATCAAAATTTTTCTTTTCTTTTTAAATATGGGCGAAAAGGATATTAGGATATAGGACATGTGAAGATATAGAAAAAAGTATAAGGTCCTAAATTTAATATTCAAGAATACTATGAGGTTGGTGTCTTCAAAAACCTAAATATGCAGTTTACATCGATTTGGCAATTTGAGACGAAAAAATGGCACGAAAAATCATATTTGGCTTTTTTCTTAAAAATGGCTAATTTTCCAGAAATCTGTTGTGCTAGTTGCATTCCTGGCGTCATTTCTTTTAGCAAATGTTTGCTTTCATGTACTTATCATGAATATCATCATTACTTAAAACTTAAAAAGATACAAAACAATGGGTTATATTTCGCACTTAGAGTAACCCTCTGAGTCCCTCAATTAATTAATTAAATTATTAAAAGGGCATATCCTGACCCAAACATCATCCCTCCACTTTTCTCTAACAATAAGTTGAGATTTTTATACCACTGCAAACCTCATTATTAACCCTAATACTACTGACCCATTATTTTGTAAGACGGACTACGAAGTGGAGGGGGGGGGGGCTCAATTTTAAACGTCATATACCGTTATATATTTTTTACCAAGGTTTAGCCACGAGTCTCCTCTCATAATGTAAGGGCAAAATCGATTGTAAACTGCATATCTATCCAGTGATACAAACAGTACAAACAGTACAAACATGCCCCACATCATGTCGCTATGACATCATAATGTGAGGGCGCCCATGCACATTTGAGAAATTCTGGATATGTACAAAAGTATAGGCAAAATTGATTTTGGGCTAAAAATTCTACAAAAATGCGATATTCTAACTAACAAGTAAAAAGTCAGTAGCTCTTGGAATAATCTTACAGTAGCCAAATTAAATGAAAATCATCAATTTTTGCTGTAGAAATAAACGGTGGGCCTTACCCCCGGTCATCTTTGATGGCCGGTCCTACCCCGGGTAAGGTCCTGGGGTAAAAAAATGTATTACTAAAACGAGCGCAAAGGATGGATCTATGATTAGATTATGTCGTTTGGGCAAAAACGCGTGCGTTTTTTTGTGAAGGATAAACAATCTTAGGGGTTGCCAACCCCAAATAAAAATCTCAGGGGTCCCCCCCTTCGTAGTTCTAGGGTTAAACTACATAAATTTTACGTACAAAATGTGCAGATTAATTCGTTTAGCAAAAATATCGTCAAATTTAAATTACGTTATGGTACATCAGAACGAACTTACAGCAATCATGGTAATACACACATAATTATACATAACTCGCAAACGCAAAATCGGAATCAACTGAGATTTTTGGGAATTTAATTAATTATTAGTTTATTGATTTACTCGTACAATAAGAGACCAACCCAAAAGTTCGATGAAGTCCAATGGACGAAAGTTCTTTCGTAAGTGCCGTATGGGTTTGTAAAAAAAATAAGACATCGGTCAAAGTTGATATTTTTTGAAGTACGATATTTTTGGGTTTTTGTTCCCTTATTTATTCTTCTAATAAATTGTATGTATTTGTTTATTACTTAGTTATTTAATTAATTAATTAATTAATTACTTTTTTGCTCACGTTTTGCACTTACCAGTGGGCTGCACGTATCACCACACTTCTAATTATGGGTCAGGACCCATAAAGAATTCCGATTTCGAGTACGTATTCCCAGAGGTTCCGGATTTTTACGGTGAATTCACGGTTTCAATCAAAGGATCGGGCTCCGCGTATCTGCTGCTATCACCCACCAATAATCTGACGAATGATGCCACGGGAGATCTTGGTGCAGCAAAAATAGGTAAAATAATCACATTACATGAATATATTAATGTGGTCAGGAGCCATGAACCCAAATCGTACCATTTTGTGATCTTTGACTCAAAAGACCATACCACCCCACATAATATAGCTGATGGGGGGGGGGGGGATTTCCGATTATGGGATTTTATACATTTTTCTACATTTTTAAATCAATCGGGGGCACGTGCACCTCCGTGCGCATAAGACGCTACTGCACTAACAAGTTATATTATCCACTATAACATAGCCATATAGATGGCCAACAGCGAGGATTGCACACGAAAAAACGGCTCAAATTTGGGGGAACAATTAGGTAATTCGTCGTCTGTATTCCATAGTGGCGTATAGTGGGGCGCCGCGAATAAACAACTTTTCGAGAAAATCGGGTTTGAAGAAATGCCAATTTAAAATCGAGTTGTGTAAATCAGACATTCATTATATTTTGTAAATGATGTGAAATTTCTGTAGTAAACTAAATAGATTTTATTGTTATATATTTTTCAAAAGAAATAAATACATACTATTGCTGGCAACTGAAAACAAAAAGCACAAAGCTATACGTCACTATGGAAAACAAGCAAAACGCAATACCCTAACCTAACGTTAACCTTACGCCACCTCGGTCGCCGTGTAATCCTTATGGCGTTACTTTTCGTCGTTTGTATTCCATAGTGGCGTATAGGTCTGCTACGTCACTAAGACGTGTACGCCACTATGACATACAATATTTTTCATTTTTGCCGATATTTCATAATTATAAAATGTGTATAAAAAGTGGCGTATGGTCGATACGCCACTATGGAAAACAAAAAATTTCACTTTGTAACTATACGCCACATTTAATTAATTAATTACTAATTAATTAGCTAGTTTTGACTGATGAGACTTAGAAAATTTAAAGAAAACATCCTTAAAAACATATGTGCCAATTTTCAAAAAAATGACCAAAAATCACTATACGCCACTATGGAATACAGCCGACGAATTAAGATTAAATCGCGTGAAAACATGTGCATTGAATGATATTGAAGAAAAAGTTTATTCCGAACAGGATCCAGTTTCGCACATTATTAACTATAATGTCACCTCGCAGAAATACCGAATTGACACGAATGGCAATAACGAATGCAAGTATCATCCAGTGTTAGTGCAGTGAATTTGGAAAACGTGACAGAATTAGAGTAAAAAACATCAATGTCAGACAGGGATGGAATCAAAACTCGACCGGCGGTTGCCCGTCCGGTTGTACCCGGTTTCTATTCTTCCAAACAATGGAAAACGGTTCAACCGCCGGTAAAAAACATGCCGGCGGTCGAGTTTTGATTTCATCCCTTAGTAGTTAATCAGGCAGCAAGGATTATGCCGTGCACAGTGTCGACTTCCTATACGATAAATATAAATTTAATACTCCGTTGGTGAGCGACGGGCGACTGGTATTTCACCGAACGCAAGAAAAGGAGTTCTATCTGATTGGCTAGCAATCGATCGCTTAGGTCGCTTAGTAGTCAACTACAAACTCAAAACTGAGCAACTATTCAATTCGATTGAAATCGATATTCTATTATTAACGTAGATAAAGAGAGTGATAGTGTGTCAATAATGTACATTGTATTGCAGCTGGATTTTACATGCATTCTTTTATATAAATTTTTTTCTCAAAGAGTTGAATATGATCAAAATTTTTACTCAGGATTTCAAATTTTTACCCGCAAATTGCAGTTAAACATATCCACAGCAAAATACCGGTCCTCACTAATTAGTGTATTTAATTTCCAGTTAGTGTATTTAAGATAAAACCTGACAACAAATAAAATTTTCTTGCAATAGAAATATCATATGGGATATTGATATGGTAGGCCGCAACCGCCACAACGTGGAGCTGCTACGCGTAGCTGACTTTTTGCTCCGTGGAGCCAAATTGACCAATCATGATCATGTTAGAGTTTTTCATTACTCGGAGGTAAAACTGACTAATTAAGTACGACTTACTCATTACGTGAAGCGAATTCATTCATTAAGAATTTGCCAGACGAGCGTCACGTAGTTGCAAGATATCCTCGGTCACGAAAGTTATGATTCAAAAAGTAGTTTATGAAAAGTACGAACTGACTTATTATTAAGATGGACATGCACTCATAAGAAACTCATACAGTATTGTATATAACTATATAGCTAGGCAGAGTGGTGGTAAACTATGCACACAGTTCTGCGATCTGCAGTGTATCGCCGGGAGCTAATTTGTATAACTTGCGCGGTGTCCCTGCGGAATTCGACCAGCAAACTGCAAACCAGTTCGGATTTACTTTATATACTAGAAGTAGGCCATACATACTGTAGTTACTGTCCGTTTTCCTATACACAATACTCAGTGCGCTCACCATTGACGCGTGACCTCTACAAATAGTGTATGTTAGAAGTATAGGCCATTGCCTAGTTGTCGTCACTGTGTAAAAAATAACCGGCCAATATTTAAAGTATTCTCTGAAATTCTAGAAAATATAGTTTTGTAACATGTCCTAAATTTTAGCTAATTTAGGTGTTTGGAAATATTGGTACTTTAGTGTTTTAGGAAGGATATGTAAACGACAGATAACACCAACAAATATGAAGAAATTATTTCTAAACCGTGTTAAGTCATTAAGTTTCTCATTTTCAAGAACGCTGGTTAACAATAAGCAGACTATTGTCTCATTTCGTAAACAAAAGCCCACAGTATTGTTACCTTGCGTTCGCTTTATAATCGTTCACCCAACTGAAACTATAATACCAGCTCATTGCTCATTGCACAGGTAAAACAGACCAATGTTCTCAAATGGTTTCATTCATACGTGTCACAACGATTCCAATCTGTCATTGTTAATGGCTCTACTTCAAATCCGTGCCCACTTTTGTACGGGGTTCCACAGGGCTCTGTATTGGGGCCAGTTTTGTTTACTTTATATTCCCAATCCCTTTCAGATGTTATCAATCTTCACAATTGCTCTTTCCATAAGTATGCCGATGATACCATTGTTTTTCAAAGTGGTCCACCTGAGAAGTTTGAGGTAACTAAGATCGCAATTCAAGAATGTATCAGTGACATTTTATGTTGGATGGACAGCAATAAGCTAATGCTAAACACAGATAAGACCGAGGTTATGATTGTGGGCACCCCTTCTCGTGTTAAGCAGGTTGCTAGTAATTCCATCACAATTTTGAATTCTGATATAAAAATACAGGAGTCTGTTAAGTATCTTGGGGTGAGATTGGATCAAACGCTATCCATGTCCAGTCATATCAGTGAAGTTTGCCGTTCATCATTTTTGTCTTTAAGACGTATTGGGTGTATTCGGCCTTATCTGTCTGATAGAGCTACATCATGTCTTGTCAATTCAATTATAACTTCACGTCTTGACTTCTGTAACTCGTCCTTGACTGGTATCACCACCGACCAACTTAACAGACTTCAAAGAATACAAAATTGCGCTGCCCGTTTAATCATGAAGAAAAGGAAGTATGAGCATATCACCCCCATCATATATGAGCTTCACTGGCTGCCTTTAGAATTTCGGATTCAGTATAAGTTAGCTGTTCTTGCTTTTCGGCATTTTGAAGATACGTTACCAACTTATCTGTCTGCTGCGCTCTGCACGTACAAACCAGCTCGATCACTTCGATCTTCTACTGAAAGATTATTAAAATCTCCCCGTGTTAATCTGAAATCGGCTGGTGAACGCTCCTTTCATTTCGCTGCTCCGGCTGTTTGGAATTCGCTTCCAAACAGCCTCCGTAACACACATTCGCTTACTCAGTTCAAAAAGCAACTTAAAACTCATCTTTTTCTTCGTGCTTTTCCGGATTCACATATGTAACTTGTTTGTCTTTTTTGTTTGTGCGCCTTGAGTTCTTTTGAAGATTGTGCGCCTACTAAGAACCCTCCATTATTTATTATTAAGTGCAGTGTGTATTTAACCAGAGAAGATCTGATGTAACATAGTTGAGCTGTTTTCATTGAGTGTTATCTTGGTTTAATAGCTTTTAATAGGGTTTAAGTCCTTCAAAGGTCGTGGTGAGTTCTACTGTAGACATTACTGCATCATGATTATTTTAAAGTCAACAACATTCAACAATATGATCACCGTGATAGTATGAGAGTATCAGTACCGTGGGTGTCAGTGATCCTGGCCTGACACAGTAGACAAACAAACAAACAAACAAACACGCCACACACATGACACATGCATGCAAGGTAACATTGACTAGGCTATACACTAATCAAACAATGGTATTGATCCTGTACAACTGGTCGTGGTTTATTTACAATCGATTCATTTAAAATCCCCACATTAATTTTGGCAAGAGTTTTCTCTCTCTGGAACGAGGATGCATCCACTGGCTCCGCGTAATGAAAAGATCTAACATGATTGGTCAATTTAGCTCCGCGAAGCGAAAAGTAAGCTACGCGTAGCAGCTCCACGTTGTGGCGGTTACGGCCAGCCATATATTGATCATGCGAAAATCGTAAAACATAGAATAGAAACAGTGTGGCCGGCTCTCAAAATCTCAAATTGTATGCTTAGCCTGAGTCGCACGGCCTATCTCGAACAAAATCACCATGCGTAGTTGTTGAAAAACGTGAGGATTCATCGTACTATCACGGCAATTTTTAACACGAAGATATAGGGATGATGACGGTGTGCCGTGATGCATGCAGCTTTTATAAACCGTCAAACCGTTTTGTTTCAGTACTCGGTGCACAGGGTAATAATAAGACTGGGTTCATTTGCAATTCGCACGGGGGAACGTGGAAGTATCATACCACGCCTGATGTTCTGAGCGAAACCAAATTCCGTGAATACCATGTGTCATTTACTCCTGGCAATGTAGAGGTTGGTGATATTAGTGGTTTTAGAGAAGTACCACTCTATCATGAAAACCTTAATTGTGTCAGAAAGGTCAAATATATTGGTGTCGCATCTGGAGATGGCCATAGTGCTCACTGGAGATTCTGCGGATATCGTGAGTATATTATTCTTCCTCTTACTCGTCTTAACACATAGCCGTGGCGGTAGTCACGACATGTGTTTTATATCGTACATGTTCTTTCTTTCTTTCTTTTTTTCTTTCTTTCTTTCTTTCTTTCTTTCTTTCTTTCTTTCTTTCTTTCTTTCTTTCTTTCTTTCTTTCTTTCTTTCTTTCTTTCTTTCTTTCTTTCTTTCTTTCTTTCTTTCTTTCTTTCTTTCTTTCTTTCTTTCTTTCTTCTTCTGTCCACCTTAACATTTGCTCTAGTAGCACTCATTTTCTTAAACCGATTTGACCTAACTTGGACATAACCACCATTGACTATGCCCGTGGAGTCAAAGGTCACGTAGGAGTCATAGGGGTCAAAAACGTGATTTCAACTCAAAATGCTTCTTCCACAAATTACGTAGGACAATGACGCCACTTGTACACATGCATTGTTATAACCCAGTGCCTATGGGGTTAACACAGATTTGGGGTCAAGGGGGTCTCTTCCGGTATAAAACGAAATACCTTCAAAAATTATATTAGCTAAAAAAACATAGGAGAGTAACGGTCCATTCATACATGAATTGTGTTACCCAATATACAAGTGGGTATTTTTTTTATTTAGGCTGAAAGGTCAAAGTCATTAAGAGATCACTTCCGGTATAAAACGAAATATCTTCAAGGAAAACATAGGATAGTAAAGGTATGTTCACACATGAATGGTGGTTGCACATTTTATATGTAGTATTATTTTTATTTGGGGTCAAAGGTCATTCAGGGGCATACTTCCAGTGTTAAACAAATTACCTTCAAAATGCTTCTTCTGCCACAAATAACGTATCAGAGTGACGCCACTTGCACAGATGCATTATAATTATTCAACATCTATAAAATGGGGTCACTTCTTCCGGTGTTAAACAAATTACTTAAACAATATTAACCAAGAAAAACATATAGAACAGTATGTTTGCACATAGATCACTGCGGTTATCCAATGTATATGTGGTATTTTTTATTTGAGGTCAAAGGTCATTAAAGGGTCACTTCCGGTCTAAAACGAAATACCGTCAATGAATTTTTATCAGCCAGGTTAAACAAAGTACAGTAACGGCCGGTATGTTAGCGCCATATTCGCAGGCGGCGGATGACATGATCGAGCCGGCAACTCGTGAAACCGCCCGGCCGTATGGCATTTTCCATATACTCGGTTAGTTTTGTGGGGTTCATTATCGAACCCCAACGGGTTTAGCTTGTATTTATATTATTGATCAACATAGGCCTATTTGTTTGTGATATTTCAAGCGTTTTAAAATTTCAAAATAATCCCATTCAATTACACGGTTGACGATGAAAATTTACTGAATTTAGGGACTGCATGTCATACACCACCTGATATTCGTTTGTTTTTATTTCCTCGTGTGATAATAAATATCATTCAAATAACTATAGTTGTCGGCCGTAAACGTAGTTTATTACTGGCCTAAGAAGTTTGTTTTTAAAAACAAGTAAATAATCATTACTCACCGTTCTATTTGATCTTGTGGATTTCCCCACATGTAATAAATTGAAACGCCACCACCGGATTGCTCCCTGCTCTGCTAGCTGGCGCACTTTCAAGCTTAAAGCTTGCTATACACAACCGCTTAGAAGCCGGTAGTAATATTAATTAAGTGATGTCACTGATGTGCAGCGTTTCTGGAATAGCACTTGTATCGTGCATGTATACTTTGAATGTAGCTTTCTGTATTTAATATGTGTAGGCCTATTACAAGAGTTTAGGCCCATGGAAAAAATAATTGAATAATTTTGGAGATTATCAAGGGCTGTGCAATTATTATGAGTCCTGGCGGAGGGTAAAATTGGGGGAAGAGGTGCGCGATTTTGGCACCCATTCATGCATGGGACGCCTTAAAACGCTTTAAAAGGCTTAGGATAACCGGGAGTGGGGGGGGAACTTGGATTATTTTTCGACGGGGAGCTTCCGAACCCATAAACATTTCTAACGGTCATGATTTTACCGAACATATGTATTCATATATATATCTAAGGATTGTCAGAAAAGTAAGGACCCATATCTAAGGATTTGAGCTTGAAAATAGTAAAAGCAATGTTTTCCAGCATGTTTTTCACACATAGCACAGAAAATCTGAGGGGGGAGGATAACAGTACACGTCCGGAAACGCTTATGATTATGGACATTTTATTTTGAACAAAAATTCATGATCAATAATGAGTAAAATATCGGTTTAGTTTTTAAAAAAAAGTTTTCTTACTGTAGGCCTATCTACAAATCTGATATATTTAGTCATTATTTGGGATCACAATAATTTGAATGTTCAACAGGGGGTGTGGTCACAATGTTTGTGGCAGGCTGAGAGGGGGAAAGCGATTTATTTATTTATTTATTTATTTATTTATTTATTTATTTATTTATTTATTTATTTATTTATTTATTTATTTATTATAATTATTAAGGCTTGTTCAAGAAACTCACCTCTAATATTTCACGCACTCACTTGCACCGGCTCAACAAATCAATCAATCAATCAGTTTATTTATCAATACATCAATCAAACAAACAATGAATATGAATAATTATATGATGCAATTTTCGATCAATAGACGTATCAAACCATCAAACAATGAATAAATGAACTGATCGACCAAGAGCCCTTTTTCTAAAGTGTGTGATTAAACAAAATAAATACATAATTATTTACATAAATAAATAAATAAATAAATAAATAAATAAATAAATAAATAAATAAATAAATAAATAAATAAATAAATAATTGTAAAAGTGCAATATCAGATATTTATTTAGTAGGGTTGGCCACGGTCAAAAAAAATTTCTTGCTGAGGTGAAAGGACTTTGGTTGGAGGTTACAAAAGTGTATTTCGAAAATTCAGCTGAAGTCCGTTGCCATGGCAACGACCCGATTTGTGTTTTTTACAATTTTCGCCCATTTTGGAGCTAAAAAAGTGAAAATTGCCCTTAAAAGGACGCCTTGTTGCCTTAATATACAAGTTGGTATTTAAAAATAAATTATATCATAAAAAAGCCTTATCCTTGTTCTATCTACAAACGAAGTTGTGTTTAGAGATTTGTTTTTTAAATATCGATTTCGGGCCTGGCAACACTGCAAGTTTTTCAAATTTGAAAAATGCCATTTTTTACCGATTTTGGCGATACGAAAAATTAACTTTCGCGCTCACCTAGGATTTTGTCGTTATGGTTATTGGTAGAACATACCTTGCCCCCAACATATCTAATAAGAACAGCTTGGGGAAATTTATTTCTCTAAGGAAGGTGTTGCCAGAAAAACATCAAAATTCTCATAAAAGGAACATTTGCTGCAATTTGCCATAGATTTAGCACATGTGATGTAATGAGTTGTATGTAGAGTCATTTTATCATCATGGTCAACGATTCTGAATGTTTAGAAACAATAAATGAAGTTTAATTTTAATGCGGTATTGCCAGATGCCCAAAATTATGAAAGCTACATTACGCAAAATAGCCCAAATAGGACAAGTTTTCATGTATGAATCTAGTCAATCCAGTCAAATCACAGTCTGTTATTATAAATCATTTGATCATAATTTTCACCTGTTTTGAATGTTTGGAAACCAAAAAGTTCATCATACAGATGCCAAAAAGTAGAAAAGGTACAATTCTGGTTTACCCTGTGCACCCTGTATTTTCATTACATATTACATGTATTACATTTTTTCCAATGTGCCCCGAATTTACTACATGTGATGTAATGAAGTGTATGTCGAGTCACATTATCACCATGGACAACTATTCTCTATGTTTCGAAACTTTAACTTGCAGTGTTGCCAGATGCCTATACTATGAAAAATAGGACAAGTTTTTATGTATGATAAACAATTTCTTTGATGATGCATCTAAAATACAATTAAATTATAATAAATTATGATATGACCCCTTGAACTATTTGTTTGGAGATTTGATACGGCGCCGAAGACTACAGCTGTGCCATAATAAAACTGAAACCCTGTTTCCAGACGAAAATGTGTATGTTGTTACAAGGAATTCAAAGTAATTGTATCATCAAAGGACCCACATAGAGGAATACGACATCGACCGTGAGCCAATCTGCAATTTCTTGGTAAACTTAAAACGTATTAAAACGCCAAATTGCAGTCACAGAATTGATAATATTAGTAAATCACCAAAGCGAATGGTAACAAAGGTATGCGGAAACGAACTGCATTAACAATAACAAATTATGTGCCCAAAGATTTGTCTTTGGAATGTCGCTTTTTTGAAATATCACCAAAATTTTTAAATTTGGGAAAAACACCCCAAAATATAGAACAAATACGAACCTTCCAAAATAAATACATATTCACACTCGGCGGCCCAGTCACTACCTGCTGCTGGGATTTGGGGTAACTCGTTGCTTCCTCTCTCCAGATACCTGTACTTCAAGTATACCCCACACCTTAAAAGAAATTTGTGTATTAACACTTTCTAGGGTGTTAAATTAAATTGTAGTATAAGATGCATTGAGATTACAAGTAGATGGTGTGGCAGAATGCCCGGGGCAGAATGGTGATAGACTGTAGACAGCGTCTGTTAGGTTAGACCTGGTAAGAGTTATTGGAATGGCTCCACAGTATTCAACACTTCAGCGTGCTTTCATAGTAAAGAATTACTGGCTGACACGAAGCTATGGAGAAGTGCAGAGAAGATTTAGAAGACAGTTTCCAAGAGCATGGAAACATGATTTCAAAACGTTTCAAAATGTTTCAAAATTTGATGCGGGCAGTTACAGAATGGATCTATCCCAGGTCTTAAGTTCATTTAAGATCACGGGGCTTCACCTCACACTGTAAGAGTCGTAAGGCAGAGACTTCGGGAACTATCTTTCTAAAAGTACGTGTACAGCAATTTTATGTTATGTAGACTGAAGTGAGATAATGATTGAGAGCATGTATGCAATAAATAGTTCAAGCAGTGAACCTATTCATCTTTTGCTGTGTAAGTAAAACAATGCTTAAGTGTAGCTTCCCGATGCATCAACCTATTATCTTCAGATTATTAGAACAATAAGTTAACATATTCCCCTTTCTATTTGTTTTAGCAATTTTATATTTTTTATATATTTTTGAAAATGTCACATATCCCGGTACCAACTATTTTGATACACCCTGTACATCAAGAATGTCTTGTTAAACTCAAAATTATGTTCTGGGAACACTTTTTGATCAAATACCTGGTCATATATATAATCATGAAATTGGAACACTGGTAAAGAGTGTATGTGTATTGATAAGATATGATTGGCCAATTCCTTTTCCAACTTTTCAGCAATATCTCAAATGAAAATGAAAATTGGCGATACTGAGGACTTAATTAAAGTAATGAAATTACAATTTTGTTTGTAAACATGTTTACTGGAAAGTTGTCAATGTTAAAGTGGTTAAGTAAAGTACAAGGTTTAAAAAGCTCTGAGAGTGTATGGCATGTATGGTGTCTTTTTTACAAAACCCTCCTATGTCTGCTAGTATTTGACATCTGGCAACACTATATGTTAAACATTCTCAACTGACAAACGGATAGGTTAACATGGTTAAAGGGCATATATCGTAATTTATTATAATTTAATTGTATTTTTGATGCATCATCAAAGAAATTGTTTATCATACATAAAATATTGTCATATTTGTTTTTATAGTTTAGGCATCTGGCAACACTGCATTAAAATTAAAGTTTCGAAACATAGAGAATAGTTGTCCATGATAATAATGTGACTCTACATACAATTCATTACATCACATGTACTAAATTCGGGTCAAATTAGAAAAAAAAAATCCTTTTATGAAAATATGGTGCCCAGGGTTAACCAGAATTGTATTGAAAACACAGGGTGCACAGGGTAAACCAGAATTTTACCTCTCTTTTCTACTTTTTGGCATCTGGCAACACTGTATGATGAACCTTTTTGTTTCCAAACATTCAGAGCAGGTGAAAATTATGATAAAATGATTTATAATAATAGACTGTGATTTAACTGGATTGACTAGATTCATACATGAAAACGTGACCTATTTGGGCTATTTTGCGTAATGTAGCCTTCATAATTTTGGGCATCTGGCAACACCGCATTAAAATTAAACTTCATTTATTGTTTCCCTACATTCAGAATCGTTGACCATGATGATAAAATGACTCTACATACAACTCATTACATCACATGTGCTAAATCTAGGGCAAAATGCAGCAAATTTTCTTTTTATGAGAATTTTGAATTTTTACAAAATGTATGTTTTTCTGGCAACACCTTCCTTAGAGAAATAAATTTCCCCAAGCTGTTCTTATTAGATATGTTGGGGGCAAGGTATGTTCTACCAATAACCATAACGACAAAATCCTAGGTGAGCGCAAAAGTTAATTTTTCGTATCGCCAAAATCGGTAAAAAATGGTATTTTTCAAATTTGAAAAACTTGCAGTGTTGCCAGTTCCGAAATCGATATTTAAAAAAAGAATCTCTAAGCACAACTTTGTTTGTAGATAGAACAAGGATAGGGCTTTTTTATGATATAATTTATTTTTAAATATCAACTTGTATATTAAGGCAACGAGGCGCCCTTTTAAGGGCAATTTTCACTTTTTTAGCTCCAAAATAGGCGAAAAATGTAAAAAACACAAATCGGGCCATTGCCATGACAACGGACTTCAGCTGAATTTTCGAAATGCATTTTTGCAACCTCCAACCAAAGTCCTTTCACCTCAGCAAGAAAATTTTTTTTGACCGTGGCCAACCCTACTCAATAAATATCTGATATTGCACTTAAATAAATATATTTGTGTATATTTTCAGTCATTTAATTACTTACTATTTGTAAACGTCGCCAGTCATAAAATAGTAAGTCCAGTTGACTAGATTTTAATTAAATCAACTTGATAATTAAATAAATAAGACAAATTTGAACAAATGGTATCGTAGCATTGCATTCACAAAAAAAACCAAAAAAAAACATTGCAGATAGGAGGACTCGAACCAACGATCTTGACATTAACAGTCTGATGCTCTACAACTGAGCTATGTAAGCGTCTAATGATGAAGATCGAGTTTTTAGCTTATACATTGTTCATCTGTGACAATGCCGCCTCGTGAAATAAATAAATATAAAATAGACAAGTTATTTTGATATTAATCTTTTTTTCCAATAGAGCCTAACTTATATCTTCTTTAGAGCAGGGACAAATATTTCCCCCTTTCTACAATTTGAGCCCAAATAAGAATCTACTTCTTTTATTACTGATTTAATTCCGCGATTTGTTCCATTAAGAAATATCAAGGATTAATATTACACGTCTCACAACAGATATTTAGTTGGCTTAGTGGTCTTGCACAGTGCTTTGTAACCAGAAGGTACCGAGATCGATTCCCACCTCTGCTTGCATTTTTTTTTCGGACTGGGAAATAATAAGTTTGGCTTCACAACGATAAATTATTCATGACTTGCCCAACCTGGTGGTGTAAAGTGCTCCCCATAACATATGAATATTAAGCAATAACACAATGGCTAATTTAAATAAGAATGCGGCACATGCAAATGAGGGATTGCCCTCTCCAGGAATTGCTTCATGGTATTGCCAACGGGGTGACACTCCTCCCGAAGCATGGCAAAATGACCCTTCCATTGTGTTTGTTCATTTGTGTATGGAGAGCCATTATACTAGAAATACTTTTTAAAATCATTAAATTAGTATCACCCTGGCGGCCCCATGCACTGGAAAACCAGAATGTGTTGTTTAAAAATAAACGAAAATACAAAAAATCCAGATCTGACTGTGTACATTATAAATGGGTTGCAAAATTGGTCTCGAATATTAATGAATTAAAAGAAACATACGGGATATAATGAACCATTGACCTGACGCCATGATGGCAGAATTTATTAGTCGTTTTATTGCATGTGTTTACAGTATGTCAAAATCCCACTTCTTGTTTAAATTATAGTGACTTATTTTTTGCATGTTCAATGTGCAGTCCATATGCACAAACGAATACTTATCTTTTCAATATTGAGCTTTTTTATAACATGTCATTAAAGCAGGTCATATGTGCTGACCTTCTTCTATTGTATTTGTTCATCTGTGTATGGAGAGAAGAACGCCATTGAAACTCCATCGGTATTAGGGCGTAGTTCATTGAACTCACCGGATTGTTATTCCAAGTACTTTGATAATACAGATAATATGTACTAATGGGTCGTGGCGATTGCATTATGTGCTGACCTTCTTCTATTGTATTTGTTCATTTGTGTATGGAGAGAAGACGCCATTGAAACTCCATCGGTATTAGGGCGTAGTTCATTGAACTCACCGGATTGTTATTCCACAGTACTTTGATAATACAGATAATATGTACTAATGGGTCGTGGCGATTGCATTATGTGCTGACCTTCTTCTATTGTATTTGTTCATTTGTGTATGGAGAGAAGACGCCATTGAAACTCCATCGGTATTAGGGCGTAGTTCATTGAACTCACCGGATTGTTATTCCACAGTACTTTGATAATACAGATTATACGTACTAATGGGTCGAGGCGATTGCATTGAAAAACTAATAAATTATTTATAACAGTTACATAATCAGTCGATAGTGCGGACACTCTTTACTTGCAAACCATCAAAGTTCGTAATCTTTTTGCGTTGGAAAAAAACCACGTGAATAGAGTGTCCTCTCATATGTAATACTCTGTGGTATTGCTGTCAAGTGTTATAATGCAGCCAATACACGATCAGTTTGATTGATCAATATTGGATACCCTAGAGCGTGTTTATAGTGAGGCAATCTTTCCGTTATTTAGCTAAACTACCGCGTAGTCTAGATTTGCAATGGTTAGTAAAACATAAACAAATATAGACTGCGTGGCAGTACAGCTAAATACCGCATAATCTGGCTCATTATAAACACGCTCCTAGATGCAGGACTGGATACAAAATAATATTTCTCTTCAATATTATTGAAGAGATCTAATATTAGGCAGTTGTTCAATTTTGGCAAACATCCATGCCGAAAAATTAATTTCCTCATATGTGCTATTTATCACAATTGTTTGAATTTTTGATATATGGTGTGTGAAACCTTTCTGTGACTACCATCGGTTTTTTTTTAAAATAAATATTGCTTCGTTTAAGAGCTACTACCTGTTTTTATGGATTGTTGAAGATCCCTCATAAATCAATAAATATAGGCCTTTTGAAAAATCAAGATCTACCACCATTTAGCTGAAATACTAATCTTTCTAAGCATGTAAATTATTTCCGTCGACAACGAATGGCACACTTGAGGAAAACGATTTGAAACAAAACATTTTTAAGTGAGTTTAAAGGAGTAATATTCCAAACCACAATAGCTCTAAGCCATTGTGTGTGTCCAAGGCCGCACCATTTTTGTATACGCTGTATGGTAGAGGGGCTATTCCTTTTACCGTTTCTCTTCCCATGTTAATCCAGATAACAAAATGTTAATTTAAAGTCTCATTGCAAATGAATTTTTATTTTACTTTTCGGATTTGGCTTTGAGCAATGGTGACACATACCATATTTACAGAAAAAATGAAAATTCAATTCCAGACACCGTCAAAATGTCAAAGTTTGTATTTTTTGTATTATATTAAAGTAATTAACTGCAGATTCTTTACTCAACATCATAACAGGTTCATACTTGACAAATTCATGATGAATGAAAAGACTTTCATTAAATATTGAAAAAACAAACAAAATTACTCATGCCTAATTTACATAATAATATCATGAATACATAATTAGCTGTAATAAGCTAATTTGCATAATTGATTACTTTTTGTGTATTTTTTTGTTTTTAATTGAAAGAACTTTGTATACATATGTTTGTTGAAAAAACTGCACTCTGATATCACGTACGGTTTTCTTTTGGCATCAATTTTGCATATTAATTAGCTGAACTTAGTCATTTTTTCAACTTTTATTTGTCTGCAGATTGGCCGGAATTGCTAAAATAGCATATTTGGTTAATTTATTATAATTATTCAATGATAGATTTTTAATTTTGTTTTCTTTGACGAAGTTGAAAAAGATATGCAATTAACCTGTGATACTTAGATTAACGTTGCTTTTTCAAGCAAGTGTCCAAATAAACCTTCAAAATCTCGAAATGTGCCAATTTTGTCATTATAGCAATTTGTGGCAGATTTGCATTCCATTTATGAGCGTCTTAAAATTGAAACTACGTCACAATGCATTGACCGATTTCAATTCGGTTTTTTGATTTTTGATGCTTTAATAAAGGTCATTCATGTAGAAACATTAAATAACGTGTTTCTGCTGCCCTTATTTTTGAGGTGATATACCTACTAATATAAATTTACTTTGATTTTATTATAACATCACTATTGTGTTCGTGTGTACAGTGGCAATGGTATATTTTGTATCCACTTTTGTATCTAGGGTCTTTGATATTGATCAATTAAATTGATCGTGTATGGGCCGTATAAGCCGGTTGCGAGATAATGCAGGAGTTGGTTCGATGAAGCAGATGAACGGGTGACGGGACATGGCCTTTTATAGTTGTAATCATCTTCATCACCTTCAATATCATAATTTTGTTGATCACATGCATTATCATGATAATAATACTAATCTTGGGATACATTACTGAGATATCTATCCCTTGAAAATAATTAAAATAAAACATGTGAATGTTTGCTCAAAAATGAACGTAAAATTTTTTAACTTGCAGCTGCCATTAAATTGGTTGGCGGTTTCGACAAATTTGAGGGTAGAGTTATGTATCATAATGGCAACAGTTGGTTCGATTACTACCAAACTTCTTTCACCCTCAACGAAGGCAACGTGGTATGCAGAGAACTTGGCTTTCCGGAAGCGACTGATGCAGGTACTAACTCCTCCCAATTCCAGAAAAAGATTACATATAATTCATTCATACATTTTTTTTTTGGGGGGGGGGTCCCCACAAATGAATATTTATGCCCAAATTGGACCTTACTGGTGAATTCATCAAGTCTTTGTCATTCTAAATATGTAACTTTTATATAATTTAGACCAACACTTTAGAAGTTATGAGGCCCAAAGGTTTCCTTAATTGCAGGGTTAAGACCACCCTTAAGCTAACTGATCGCGGTCACACTAAGTTCAAGCAAGTGAAATATGCAATGATAATAATTAAAATGACTTATAGATATGATTTCAGACCTCAACGATTGGGAGCACTAGGTTAAATACCACTAATTATGTATTACACGGGTTTCAATGGGAAAATGGCTAATTTCGGGTGGAATTATCTCATATTCAGAACTCTCACAGTTAAATGCCACTAATATGATTTAGAAACTATATGATTTAGATGCCAAATGATCAAAAATTCAACATAAGTTTACCTGAGACTTTTCTTCTTTTAGCGCACTGAACCGTAAACACCTTAAAATGACAGTGCGCCCTCGAGGCTGAAAGTTACAATATGGTAGGGCGAATATTTACTAAAAACCGAAGCCTGAATTTTGGTATTATTACAACAAAAATGTCATATAATGAGAGAAAATGTACCATTTTTTAAGCATCAAACCCTAAAAAGTACCTTTTTTTGCCACGAAATAAACACGTGTGGTGTCATAGCAGTGGAGACGTATGATTTATTTTTTATGTGAATTGTGAAAATTAATAAATGAATGAATGAATTTATAATTTCTAATTGATCGATCGGTCGATTGATTAATTTATATTGCAGGAATATCTGACTTCTACGGATACAGGTCCAACCCTGTATTGATACAAAAGTTTAAGATTACATGTGATGGATGCGAAGAAAACACAGCAGAGTGCATCCCTTCTTTGAATGATGCAATTGTATTAACGAACATGTTACGAGCAAAAGAGAATGGGCGCTACTTAACGACGTACTTGAAATGCAGAGGAGGTAAGCAAAATAATGTCGTCACTGGGAGTGAAAAACCTCATTTGTACTTTTGGCCCTTGAACATGGACGAAGCCTTGTAGGTGTAGATTTAATATTGACGAGTTTGCTTCATCCATGTTCAAGGGCCAAAAGTACATGCAGGAAATTAAACACCTGATATTTAATTTTGGCCCTTGAAAATGAATAAAGCCTTGTAGGTGTAGACTTTATATTGAATGGTTTGTTTCATCCATGTTCAAGGGCAAAAAGTACATTATGATGTTTTTCCCGCCCAGTGACAATGTTGGGGATAAAACTACGATGTCCCATACCATGGCTGTCGAATTCCTGGCTACCGAAGCTTGTTACGATCACCACTCGTCACTAATATCGATGAATTACCTTCCTGATTTGAGCCTTAATTATGAGTAATACACTCACCACAGACACCAATAAACATTCTCAGATGAAGCTTGGATCTATGTTCTTGCTTCTTTATATAAAAGTAACTCAAACGACGACTTTAAACTTGATTTAACGATATGATGATGTACAAAAAACTTTAGGCTTCCGAGGGAATCCACAACCCCATTGCACACAAAAATATCACTCCATGTCACTCCAAAACATGTATGCTCACCACCACTGAGGGCGTACATCACAGATTGCAGTGGGAAGGCTGACTCAATGCCATCGGATTCCTAAAAATATCAATTAATCTAATCAATCCAATAATTATGAAACACTTGAGGAAATGGCACTAACAGACAATATGATGTCTCCATCTATTGTTCACGTAAAAGCAATAGACTCCAATGATATTAGGTAACAAATATACAAATTGACCAATTTTGATCAACGTCACCAAAAATAATTTAAATTGTGGTGAATATCGGGTCTTTTGTGATTTGTTTTGATTTAAAAAAAATTTTGCTGCAAAAATATAAAAAAGGGTTCTAGACATTTTAATTCAGTTTTTATTTGGTTATTTTCATAGTAAATACACTATTAAATCACGACGAGGTGTAAATTGGATGATGATGTCATAGCTCATTAAAGTTTATCACTCGGTTTATTGCAACTTGTTGTAATGAAATAAAAAAAGAAAGAAAAAAAATCCTCAAGAATTTTGTTGTGTGGGCCGAAAAATATGGGCCGTTTATTTTTTTTGCGGGGGCGGGGATTTTCTCCAAAAATTAACGTGTTTGCGCAAATTTGACCTCACATATGTGACCCCTCAGCACAACTGAGCCCGGATGTTGCCAGTGCCACTATTGAGATATGCTCCATTGAACTTAACAATAAACAATAGGAAACAAAGGATTTATTGACTGTTTTATTGATTTTTCACTTCTTAAATGTCAAGTACTATAGACATGATATACATCATTTTAAAGCTAATTTCAAGCAGAATATTTTGGTTGAATATCTCAAAAATGATGATTGGCGACTTCAGGGCTCAGTTGTGCTGACGGGTCACATATGAATTAACCAAATCTCTGCCATTATGTATACACACAATCTAGCCGTTATGAGGCCAAAAATCATGATGCAGTCATGTCTACAGTAGAATTCATCTCGACCTTTGCAGGACTTAAACCCCATTAAAAATAGTTTAAATATTGGCCGGTTATTTTTCACACAGTGATGTTAACTAGGCAAATGCAATATACTTCTAACATACACTATTTGTAAAGGTCGCGCGTCAATGGTGAGAGCACTGTGTATTGTGTATAGGAAAACGGACAGTAACTGCAGTATGTATTCTATAATTCCAAGGTTAAGATCACCCTTGAGGACTTAGGCATACCAGGAAAGTCAGTAACTGACCATCTGGCTAACCATGACATCGTTTCTAACTCAAATTCCCAACGATTTGACTCAAGTCGTACGCGCAACCGATGCCTGCGCCTATAATTCAATGGTGTAATGGCGGGACACTACAAATATTACTGTATCCAAATGCTTGTTAAATTAGTCGCGCATGCTCCAGCCGCTGGACCAATCACAGTCGACTCAGCGAGATCCTGCCGATGTTTGCCGAATGACCAGCCGAACTTTTAATCTTCGTGTGTTCGGCACGGGGATTTTAGAAAGGTCTTTGAGGGTTGAATGATGTTTTGAATCTGACAACTTTCTACTCGCATTTAGACAAAATGGCAATCTACACCAAGTTTTTTAAACCTTGAAAATCGGTGAAGAAATAAGGAAAATAATGACATTTTTCAGCGCACATCTTTTTGATCATCAGAATTTTTAGGCAAGTTGACAATTCTGGAACATTTTGGGGTATAAATTTCATCGCAAAATTCACAATTTCGTGGACTTTTTCGATGAATACTTTGATTTTTTCATCATCGGAAAACTACACAGTATAACACTGTGCAAGTTTTAACGTGTTACATTTTCGAGTTTTGTGTTACATTTACGCCAAAGTTGGACCAATTTGAGCAATATTTCGGATTTTCCCGTTTCTACGTGTATAGGGTGCTTGCACGGAAGATCATAAAGATCAAAATAAAACATGTTTCTCGTCCCCTCCCGCTTCCTTTTTGAGGCCGCTTCAATTTTTTTTTTTAATTCATTCAAAACTTTTGAAGAAAGGTGTTTTGGAAGTTGAGATGTTTTCTATAGCCTTGCTAATATGCAAGAAACACTTTTGGATGGTTCTGTGATCACTAGTTGGGGCGTACCTACCAGAACAATAAAATAAAAAAGGGCCTCAAGCCCTTCTTCCTCCTTTTTTTTTAAACCCGGACGAGAAACATGTTTTTATTTTTACTCGGTCAAATCATCCTCCAGACACGCTCCAGAAAACATGCAAATGCATGAAGTACAATACCAATAACCTGTTTAACTGGTATTGAGCAAAGTAATTCTTTGTACTCCATGCATTAGCATATCTTATGGAGCGTGTATGGAGGATGATTTGATTCACGGCGGGAAGTGCAGTGCAGCGTGAGTGAACACGGGTCACTGAATTAGCATAAAGGTCACACAAAACAGCTTCCGCGCAAGCGTGGTAACCTCATAGTGAAAAGTTTGACCTTACAAAGCTGTCAAGTATTTAGATACAGCGGTACACAGTGTCATCGGCCCGATATCTTCATGGCAGAAATCGCCATGGTAGGTTGAATCCACCGCCACGCATGGCCATTTTGTATCGACCTGTTTAATAGTTTTGAGTCACATAATGGGCCGAAGGACATCTGACTAAGGCTACTGACAATAGCCACGATTAGCTCGGTGACTGACCTCGCTGTGTGTCGAGTCGAGCATGTTACGCCTTAGGTTATATGCTTTTAGATTACCTCCACGATTGGCCTATACACTGCGCTATATAATTCGGCACGTATAAATCAGAATTATTGTCAGTTTTTGACTCAAGACGCAAGCTACTCTCTATCATATCTGTTCAAAATATATATTAAAGTGCAAGGAACCACATCTGGTTTCTTTATACGAAATCATTTACGGGAGCTATTCATCATTTTCTACCCCGGTATCCAAAGATTTTCTTCTCATATCAAACTCGTGCATAGCAAATTCACGTGTATCGATCCCGGGTATTTATTTTAGTATCTCCGCTGACAAAGTAATTACTAGCCAGGTGATGTCGGTATGCGGTATAGTGTGTAAGATCGTAGTGCGGGATTACCAGGACAATTGATATTAATAGGCATATCCACTAAAAATTGAAGTACAGCTCAACTTACCGTACTTTGCCTAACCAGACAGTCCATGCCAAAATTGTTACTACACCTTTACATTTCATCGAATCTCTTTTTGATGTCTGTCATTTTGAACATCACACTTGAAAGATGTATGCAATGTAGAAACTTTATTTTGCAATTTCATAATTTGCATATTATTAGCATATTTGCAAGAAAAACATGAAAATCAATAAATACCTATATTTTTCACAATTTCAATATTTTATTAGAAATTAAGCATGTAGGCTGTTTGTTATGACTTGATGAATGAAGCTGTTAAAACAGATTTTGATATTTTTGCTTATTTTTCCTTTTTTGCCCCAAAATGTGTAAAAATCAACATTTTTTGGATGACCTATATTTTCTTTGAATATTTATCAAATTTCTTAATTTAGGTATAATACAGTGCAGAAAAAGTTGTCAAAAAATCTGTTAAAACAGATTTCCAATAAATTGTTCCATTTTCCATTTTGGGTTAAATACTCAATTTTCATGCGCGGGATATTTGAAACATAAAATGAAAACATGTCCATTGCACTTTTTCCTCGAGATGTACTATAATATCAAGGTTACGGATATATTATAATCCCTTCTTATCTTCACTGATCCATCAGATACCTATTGTTATGAATGATCAATGAAAAGGTTAAGAACTGGGCTACTAATGGTCTTTCAAGTATCTATAGTTATTTTCATGACTGTGTCAACTCAAAAATCTCAAAAAATGTAGGAAAAGTATGACCAGTTGAGCTGTACTTTTAAAGTTTTTCAGACCTAACTTATTGGCTTGGACTTGTTGAAAGAAACATTTTGGCATTGAAATAATCTTTAACGGACGTTCCCATCCAGAGATGTGGCCTTTCGAGTGTCACGGTTTTATATAGGGCTGCTAGAACATGTTAAAAAGTTAAAGTCTAAAAAGGAATAATAACATAAAGTGCATCTTTAAGGTACTTTTGTAGTTATTAACTAGCGTTATCTGGAACATTATATTTGCTTATAACAACATGAAATAAGATCATCCTGAAAATGTAAGAATCTGTATACTGGCTGATTAAAGCGACCTCGTTCAGTCACAATAGGTCGAGTGATTCTAAATAGATGGGCGTACGATCACGGCGATCGCAACCCATGTATTCAGTTCATCTCTTGCTAATACTTGATTCGGATTTTGTTATAGGTATTTTTGCCAACTATATAGAAAATCCACCAGGAACGGATGGACAAGCAGTATTGATTGGCGGTACAAGAGGTTATCAAGGGAGACTCTACGTTAACGAAGAGGGATCATGGACAGGGTTAACTAAGTCGAATTTCTATACCGACTATTTGGGATTCGACTGGAGATATATCAGGCTTTTCTGCAAGTCAGCAGGGTAAAACACATAATACAACTTAACCCCCTGAGCACTACCTGCCGATCTAACATTGCCTCTGATTGGTCAATTACATGATATCTTCACTTTAATCACCAATCAGAATGGAGCTTTTCAAATAATTCACCCCAATTTTTGCTGATTAGTCCAATTGATAATGAAAACTTCTTTATGGCCATTCGGCATAGTTCTCATGGGGTTAACAACCACAAGCTGTCAAAATTCTGAGGTTAAACAATGTGACAAAGTAAAATACCTCGTTCTACAAACTTATTGACTGCCCTCCGTATATTATGTTCACATACCATGCTTACGGGCCAAAATATTACGTGTAAAATTTAAAAAACTAGTCTCGATAACCGCATCATAACGTATAGCTAACACTATCCTGAAATACAGACGGAAAAAATAATAAACTTCCCATTATGTTAATCGCTATATAATTATCCTAAACAAAAACAAATGTGTCACATGATGCAGTCATGTCTACAGTAGAATTCATCTCGACCTTTGCAGGACTTAAACCCCATTAAAAGCTATTAAACCAAGATAACACTCATTGAAACAGCTCAACTGATTAAATCGGATCTTCTCTGGTTGTGCACATGTGTCTGTTTTACATGTGCGATATCGCAATAAAGCTGGTATTATAGCTTCAGTTGGGTAACCGATTATAAAGGAAACGAAAGGAAACAATGGTATGTGGACCTTTTACATATCCTTCCTGAAACACAACAGTGCGACCCTCTCCAAACACCTAAATTAGCTAAAAATTTAGGACATGTTACAAAACTATATTTTCTAGAATTTCATAGAATAGTTTAAATGTAGCTTGTACCGTTTTTTGTGGCATCCTTCAGAACGGAGCGGTCCGTTACCAATATAGCTCAATATTTTCGGTCAAATCTCTATGAGCTAGCTATGCTTTGCCCTCACTCATATTCTACGAAAGTGCGACCCCTTCTGAACATCTAACTTAGCTGTAATTTTAGGTCATGTTAGAGAAATATATTTGCTAGAAGTTTGGAGAATAGTTTAAATATTGGCCGGTTATTTTTCACACAGTGATGTTAACTAGGCAAATGCAATATACTTCTAACATAGACTATTTGTAAAGGTCGCGCGTCAATGGTGAGAGCACTGTGTATTGTGTATAGGAAAACGGACAGTAACTGGTAACTGGTAAACTTAAATTCTGAATACCTCATTTGTTGAAATCGGATGAGAATGAAAGAAACGGTGTTCTAAAGCCCAATGAAGTAACGAAATGATAAGTTTGTAATGTAATGTTTTAATCAATGGAAAGCACGGCGCTAGCTATCTTGTTCAATAACGCTTTGTGTACAAATCAATAGGGCATCCAATGGAGCAACCGGCAACTTTTGCATTGCCATCTTCCTTCGGATTTTAGATCATCGTGTCTGCATTTCTTGACCGATTCAAAGAATGAGGTCTTAAATCCGAGTTAAAAGACGCAACTATTGTCTGTCTTTGTTTAAAAGACACAACTATTGCCTGTCTTTGTTTATATATAGGGATGACAATAACTGGTAGGCTACCCTAATTCTTTTATAGCCTGTATTTTACTATTAAATATAGCCTTGCTTGAATTTTCCTTTGTTACATCCTGGTTTATATAAGTAAACATAATTTAATTTTTAATATGTTACATTTGCAGATATAATGGAGCCAAGATTACCAGAAGCGGGAATTCTTATGGAAAGGACCGAGATGTCGAAATAGATAGATTTACGGAGAGTTGTTTTCTCACGTGCCAAACAAGTACGAAAATTACGCGATTTTGCAGATGTCTTCATTTGTGGGGGTACCCCCACAATGTCAAAATACGCTCACAATGTAGACTCATACTTAAAAGTGCCCCCACAATGTACCTCCTGCACACTCACACACCCCCACACACCCCCACCCACACCCCACCCCCACCCGACACACACACACATTAAATTTGTTGTCACCTATTATTTTGTAATTTTTCCACCTTTATTAAACATTTCAGAAAATGTTCAATACAAGATTTATTAAACATAAGACGTCTGCATTCCTAGAATAATAGTGCCATTAAACAGGTTATATATCATTATAATATTATTGAAAATTAATAACGTGTCATAATCCAATTTCTTGAATCGGTGGAATCCTTTTCACTAAACTCGTAATTTTGTTTTTGCAGCAAATCGTTGTGAATTCATCACGTGCCAGAACAACGGCACGTGTTTTGATGAGAATGACTCCTTCAGGTGTAGTTGTTCCGAAGGCTTCAAAGGGATATTCTGCGAGCAAGGTATGTATTGAGCCAGTGGGGTAACGTCATTGGGGCACTGCGGGAGGGGGTACGTACCTACCAAAGGTATCCACAGTGTCCCAAACAAGTTATCGGGTAGCCGCTACCTATCTAATTTGCGGCCGGTGTCTACCCGGTGACTATCGGGAAGTTATCCGCAAAGGTCTCATTTTTGGCAGGTGATGGGTATAAAAACGTTCAACACTTCAGTCTACGGTGTCCACATTTTGAGGTTTGTGACCGCGTAGTTCATGACTAATACAGCTTGTCAAAGGATATAATGATAATACGGCTTGTAAAATCATCGCCAAAGCAAAATTTTATATGAGATTTCAATAAAACTTAGATTTTAACATGTTCACAATGTCAACATAGCCATATTGTAATATTAGCTGAGGAGGACGTCCTCAAACTTCAGATTTTTACACGATTGTAATGTAATTGAACAAACAAACTTACCATGCAAATATCAAGGCTTTATTTGTGACACAATCTGAAATTTGTAATAAAACGACGTGCAGTGTCTCGTCTTTTTATTCAAACGATCGAAATACTCATCGACAAAATTCGCGATGTTCATAACATTGTACGTACATGGGATGATCATAACACATCAAAAGGGCCGAACTCAGGCACGATCGACGGAGTGAAACGCATTGGCGGCATAGGCGCTGGAATTAAATACATTTCTGAGAGTGAAAAGAAATACTATGGAAATGTAAGAACATAGCTTTTTAGATAAATTAAACTTTACTTTTAATCTTTCAAGCCATAGGGCCTATTGTACGATTTCCTTCCAATTTCAATTTTATTATTCTTTACCGAAAATGCTGAAATAATTTTATTTAGTGATAACTGCTGGGAAGGGTTGCGGTCCATTTTAAATAACAAGGTAAAGTGAAAGAAACCACACTGGTTATTTTAGCCGTTTAACATGAGTTCTATGGGGAAACTAAAGTCATAATATGATTTGATGTCGAAATTGTCAAAACCTACAAGCAAAACAAATTTGGATGATTGAGACATGCATGTTGAGACATGTGTAACATTAAAAATATTACACAAATTAACCAATTTCATATTATAGATCGTAAATTATATCAAATGGCTTTCCGGATCCGAATCTTTCTTCAACAACACAGTTTAAGTAACAGATAAGCATAACCCAGTGCTCGAAATATGTGTCTTATTTTCAATATTACAATTTCAATACAAGCATATGTGCCTATCATGTATGTGATGCGATTAAGCAAAATCAGTCGAAACTCGGAAATATTGATTTTTGAGGTATGAGCTCAACAAAGGGAAAAGGAACGCCTTGCGCTACAACGTTCACGCGGTACCTATGCATTGAACCGTAGATGTCAAAGAAATACTAATCTCGTACTTGTAAGATTAGTATCACGGAATAGGCCTGGAAGCGGCAATAAAAATTAGCATGAGGCGCATTGATATGTAAATAGCGTATTGTTATTGAAATTTGTGCCGAGAGTTATAGAGGGCGACAGTCATGTTAGCCAGACGGAGAATGGCTGGATATGCCGGGCATGTCAAATTGCTGAGTGAAGGCTGATAATCACCTTTCAGTATAGGTAATAAGCTAGTATATTTCGTGTACCAGTTGGTTATAACAAAAAAAAATTAGTGTATAAACTTTGCATGATGCAGTCATGTCTACAGTAGAATTCATCTCGACCTTTGCAGGACTTAAACCCCATAAAAGCTATTAAACCAAGATAACACTCAACTGATTAAATCGGATCTTCTCTGGTTGTGCACATGTGTCTGTTTTCATGTGCGATATCGCAATAAAGCTGGTATTATAGCATCAGTTGGGTAACCGATTATAAAGGAAACGAAAGGAAACAATGGTATGTGTACCTTTGTTCACGAAATGAGACAATGGCATGCTTTTTGTAAACCAGCATTCTTGAAAATGAGCAACATAATGATTGTTGACTTAACACGGTTTGGAAATAATTTCTTCATATTTTTGGTGTTATCTGTCGTTTACATATCCTTCCTAAAACACAAAAGTGCGACCCTCTCCAAACACCTAAATTAGCTAAAAATTTAGGACATGTTACAAAACTATATTTTCTAGAATTTCTTAAGAATAGTTTAAATGTAGCTTGTACCGTTTTTGTGGCATCCTTCAGAACGGAGCGGTCCGTTACCAATATAGCTCAATATTTTCGGTCAAATCTCCATTCAATTAAGACGGGGAGTTGGCTAGCTATGAGCTAGCTATGCTTTGCCCTCACTCATATTCTACGAAAGTGCGACCCCTTCTGAACATCTAACCTAGCTGTAATTTTAGGTCATGTTAGAGAAATATATTTGCTAGAAGTTTGGAGAATAGTTTAAATATTGGCTGGTTATTTTTCACACAGTGATGTTAACTAGGCAATGCCCATATACCTATAACATACACTGTTTGTAGAGGTCACGCGTCAATGGTGAGAGCACTGTGTATTGTGTATATGAAAACGGACAGTAACTGCAGTATGGAAAAATAAGTGTATAAACTGTGAAATTTACGTGAATTTGAAGAGCAGAGCTTCGAAATCTAGCTAAGTCAGGTGGTGTGAAATTCTGCTGCGTGACTCCCTCTGCGTAGTAGAATTATATTCATAAAACATTGAATTTAACAGATATCATGGGCAGCCAACCACGATTTATCAGCATTTTTAAGATATGTTCATTAACAAAGATAAATAATAAAGAGTACAAATGGCAATTAACTACAATCAACGAAAAAAAGTCTTGGAACGCTTGCGTGTAAATAACGGAAAATTGCCACCCCTCTCCCCCATGCAATGTTGAGAAATACCAAAGTCTTCAGCGGTTTCCCAATGTGTTCCAACATTGATTGATGGGGAGAGAGGAAGGGTAAATCATTGTTGTAGATGTCATGCTTGTTCCCAGGCAAAATATACGTCATTTCCATGATCATATGAAATTCTGCACGGAATTTCGACAGAGTGTACCAAGCGTTCCAAGGATTTTTTCGTAGATTGTCTCTGCCGAATGCAAAATATTTCATCTAAATTTCGTTTTTGTCTCATAACTCAAAAAAAAACGGAATGTCGTATGAGCTTCACATTGCACACGATTTGAGAGTGGATTATATGCTTTGGAATCATAACAAAAATTGTTGATAAAGAAATTGGTTTCTTTAGGAAGTGGCCACTGCAATCACCCCTTATGCTAAAATACACACATTTCTCAATTATAGCTCTAAACTGCTCTAAAATGTCGTTTTTGTTCCATAACTCAAAAACAGAATGTTGTATGAGCTTCATATTGCACAGGATTTGGAAGTAGACCATGTACTTAGGAATCTTAATTTCTTGATAAAGAAATTGGTTGGTTCCGGGAGTGGGCACTGAAACACCCCATACCCTAACTTACACGCAATTGTTATGCTACAGGGTGTCCCAAAAAAAGAGGCCCCTCATAGCGCCCTCTTTTTCTCCTATTTTAAACAAGTTGATCAAGTACCTGTTGGTTTGTAAAGAAGCATGTACCCGTTAGCTTTAATAAACCGAAACAATGATTTCAATCGGGTCATAACTTTTGAAGATATCCCCTTTTAAAGAAACGTATCCGTTTTTCACTCTGTCCACGGAGGAGATTTGGCTATTTCCAAGGTTGAAAAGTGCATACCCATGCATGAATATAAAACATTCCTCGATGATAACTTTATAAAATAACAACTTTATTTTAGGGAATGGGATTTACCGGTGGGCTTATGGGTTATGGATTTTGTTGAGTGTCATAAGTGTCATTAATTTGGGCGAAATTGATGTGGGATGGGACTTCTTTTGCTATACTTGCAATTACTTATGTTTTTCTCGGTTATTTTATGCCTTTTTGTTTTATTATGTTTCTTACTTTCTTACTTATTGTTTCTTGCTTTCTTCTTATTGACAACATAAGTCATTTCTCTTTTTGGAATAAAAGTTTAGTTTGTCTTTGGCTCTTTTGAAGTGAGTTTACTGTGCTGCTCTGCCCTCTACCTGGTTGCATCCTTGACGAATACAGGTTTCAGCCCTAGTCCTCATTGCATCAATTGCGTTGCGTACCAACCTTGTGCGCCGGATACTTGCGAATATAGCAGTAATACGTTTACAAAGATCTTGGATTTTGCAACAAATAAAGAAATCAACTGGTGTGAGGTTTGGTGATCTTGCAGGCCACTCCACAGCATGACCCATCCCAACCACTCTGTTTGCTATCCGTGGACAGAGTGAAAAATGGGCACTTGTCTTTAAAAGGGCATACCTGCAAAAGTTGTGAGCCGATTGAAATAATTGTTTTGGTTTATTAAGGCTAACAATTAAAGGTTTCTTTACATACCAAAATATGTTTGATCAACTTTTCAGAAATAGGCGAAAAAGAGGGCGCAATGAGAGGCCTCTTTTTTTTGGGACACCCTGTATATCTCAAAACCGAGAAATCGTATCAAACACATATCTCGTAATTACGGCTCTAAGCTGCATGATTCGGAGTTGCCTAATTCATTTTTAAAATTAATATTAAAGTTCACCTTCATAGCACTTGTCAGATAGGTGAATGAGCGTTAGAAAAAAGAAAAGTGAGTTTTAATTTAATACTAAAACCGCATGTACGTTACGATTTGTAAGGAAGTAAATAATAAACTCAAAAAGTAGATAGCTTTAACTTGTTTTTGACATGATGTAACAACTATCTTCAGCAGATTTGTGCTTCACAAGTTTGTGTATGTATAATGTGTGGGGGTGTGGGGGTGTGTGCGTACATGGTGTAGGGCGTGGGATGTATGTGGGGTAGGGAGGACTATTATAAGATCATATTCAAATCGGAAAGTATTTCTTTTGGGAGCTTTTGGGAAAGAAAGAAAGAAAGAAATGATTAAATAAATTAATCAAACATAGAGAAAGAAAGGAAGAAAAATAAAGCAAAAATGTATACTTCATGTATTTATAATAAACAAAAAATTTCACCGGGTTCACCGTCGCAAATAATAAATGAGACAGAAAAAGTGATACCGCCTGGGAATCGAACCCAGGCCCTCAGGTTTACAAGACCTCTGCCTTAACCACTTGGCCATGGGAGCTTCGTGATTAAGCTGCTTGCAATTTGAACCTATTTGAAACTACTATAAAAGACCAAAACTGGTTACTTCCATTGCAAAATACCAGCGTGGCGCAACGGCTCAGTCCTTCGACTCGTAATCTTTTGACTATTGATTGATGCGAATGGTTCGAGTCCCCGTGGTGGTCGATTTTTTTCAAAGTGTATTCAATTGTTGTTTTTTTTTTTCTTCTTTTTTTCTCACCGCAAAAGCGTATTTTATTATAAATAATATTCAGAAATGAGTTGTTTCAAATTGTTACATCATAATCTTTCTGATTCGTTCGGATAGGCCTATGCTCAGCAAATGCAAGTTTTACAGAAAACATTTACATGTTGGGTTATATTATAAAGGGTACAGAACGTTTTAATAAAATTCAAAAACATTTTGGAAAACATGCTGCAAAACATTGTAATATTTTTAAAAAATTATATTTGTAGTGTTTTTGAATAATTATGAGACAAAAACGAGATTTGACTCAGTATCATACAGTAGAGAGTCATAATTACGAAATGTGTGTAATTTAGCATAGGAGGTGTTTTCAGTGACCATTCCCTAAATAATCCAACTTCTTTATCAACAATTTTATTATGATTCAAAGGGATATTATATACTCCCAAATCGTGTGAAATATGAAGCTCATACAACATTTTGTTTTTAAATTATGGGACAAAAATGACATTTTAGAGCAGTTTAGAGCCATAATTACGAAACCTGTGTAGTTTAGCATAGGGGTGGTTTCAGTGACCACTCCCTAAATAAACAAATTTCATTATGAACAATTTTGTTATGATCCAAAGCATATAATCCACTCTCAAATCGTGTGCAATATGAAGCTCATACGAAATTCCGTTTTTGAGTTATGACACAAAAACGAAATTTAGATGAAATATTTTGCATTCGGTAGAGACAATCAACGAAAAAAGTCTTGGAACGATTGCGTGTAAATAACGGAAAACTGTCACCCCCTCTCCCCCATGCAATGTTGAGAAATACCAAAGTCTTCAGCGGTTTCCCAATGTGTTTCAACATTGATTGATGGGGAGAGGGTAAGGGTAAATCATTGTTGTAGGTGTCATGCTTGTTCCCAGGCAAAATATACGTCATTTCCATGATCATATGAAATTCTGCACGGAATTTCGACTGAGTGTACCAAGCGTTCCAATGACTTTTTTCGTAGATTGTAGTAAACAAGCCTGAAATCTTAAAATGTTGCCACGTGATTTCCTGAACACATGATATGTCAACATGTGACCATATTAATCAGATTTACCATAAATGTTTGGAGTATTGGTGCACGGCTTGAATAAGGCGCCATGATGGAAGGTCAGGCTGGGTATCAAAGGTTACTGTGACTTCAAATACTACCGTTGTATTTCATACCTTGCCTCTGTCGCGTATTTCCTTCATATTATTGACAGCAAGTCCTAATTATTTTGAGATTGCTATTGCAAAATGTCATTTCATATCAAATTAGTTGACTTCCTTTGAAAAAACATATCACTGGTGCCTGATGGGAAATACCTGTCTGCCATTTCATAAACTGGATTGTTTTCGCCTGGTTTTTGCCCAGATGTATTGAGGGCGCGCTATGCTCTCATTGAACTGGCAAAGTTTGCAAAACTAACAACGTTGTTATCTTCCAATCTAAATTAACATGATCCAAGGGGTCGAACATGAATTATTCATAACGGATCGATAACTGGCCTCACTTTCCAGCTAGTAAACCAGCGGAATGTTTCATAGGTTTTTCGTTGCTAATAGAACAATCGTGAATTTACATTATGCAGTCATGTCTACAGCAGAATTCACCACGACCTTTGCAGGACTTAAACCCCATTAAACCAAGATAAACCTCATTGAAAACAGCTCAACTATATTAAATCAGGGATGTGTCTCATAGCCCTGGTTAAATACATAAACATATGTTTCTGATTTACCTGCGCGATATTTCAATGTGCTGTGATGAAATAGGTATTATAATTTCAGTTGGATGCACCATTACAAAGCAAACGCACAGTGTACAATACTGAGCGTGGCCTTTGTTTCCGAAGTGAGAACAATGGTCTGCTTATTGTTATCCAGCCATGTTGATGGTACAACTCATGTCAAACTTGTCACAGTTATTGTGATCGTATCACACAAGTAAATGAGAAACATTTGGACTTAACACGGTTTGGAAAAAGTTTTTCCATTTTTTAGCTCCCTACTCAGAACTCCATGTTTTGGGAGGGCTCGACAACAATCTTTCCAAAATCGCATTTGAATCATTTTTAGATGACCATAGAGGGGAAGAGTTGAAGTTTATTTACAGCGATTTATCTATGGCGAAAATTGATCAAACCGATCACACGATGGTGCTCGTTCGAAGTTGGAGCTATCGCGAGTCAGCTGTTGAGCACAATTTGCCATTGAAATTACACGTCCGACTGTTATGAAATTTTGGAAGACTCTCTTCGGGAAAAAAAGCTCGACAACAGCTTTTCCGTGACATTTGTTACTTCAAATTGTAGTATGTTAAGGATGAACATTATAATTCACATGTGAGCCTCTATGGCTATTATTGGGTGAAGGGTTTTCCCACCAGCCCTCTAACTAGTCCATTGCCTATACCTAAAGTACAGTGAGTGAGCTAGAGGTCAATCATCAACTGGAGCGCTGTGTGTGCACTGAATAGGAACAACGGACAGTAACTGCATAATGAATGTCACCCCCTTGTTAGTATCTTTGAAAGGAGCGGTGTTGTATTCAACTTATGATTGCAGACATGAGTGCAACCTGCTTGTAGTGCAGGGCGATCTAAGGCCGTGTGTCCTGAACTCGCCACCCTTAGCGTTACATGACAAATATTATGAATTTTTACACCAATCGGGTTTCTAATTAGATTATCTCGACAATCATCAACCCTAAACTAGCAAAAGTATACATTTTTGGAAAGCTGAAGGCATCAGCAATTCCAATATATACATTTCAACTTATTATACGGGGTGACCTACAGGGTGGAATAAAAAAGATTTTGATAAAAATGGGTCACTCAATGCATTGCTTATTACCAACTTACAGTAATAAACTGGAAGTAAACAACATTCATTTGGTTAGAGGAAATGGAGAGCCAACTGACTTCGGAAGAAATCAAAATCACAGCTTTTTGGTAATCTCGGAATATAGGGGTGTCCCAAAGTATGTTAGATTTTTTTACAATTCAACATATTTTGAACCTAAACTATTTCCCCCTAACCCATACAGAAAAAATCATGTCCATATTTAGATTCCTCATCAAATTTCCCTTCAGAAAATCTATACTTTGACTATGATAGGATAAGTAATTAAAATTTTACAGTAACTTTCAGATTTTGAAGACATCTGCATTACTTACTACAGTGTTTAATATGACAACGGGTAGTTTTGTATGGAATAGTTTGTATTTTCTACACTAAACCAATCATAAATGATTAAAATAGAGTCCAAATCCAATTTACAGCCTTTACAGAAGCAGATTACGCACTAAAAATACCAATCCCATAGAGTTTGTGTGTACCACATCCCCCACCACCACATCCCCCACCACCGCCACCCTGCCCATTCTGAATTCTATGAAGCATAGTGTCAGTATTAAAAAAGTTCAGGTATTTCTTTTTACAGGGTTGAAAGTGCATTTTATTTAGCAATAAAATGTGACCACAAGCATGATAATAACTTCTTGCTTGACAGAGATATCATCATTTGTTTTGAGTCGACTTTGGCAAAATGTAACGTCGCCACCTGTTTTTGGTGGCGAGCTCAAGACACATGACCCTAATTAAAAATTGTATTCATCTATTGTTATCAAGGCTATGGTAGTTAATGGTAGTTATTACATAACTTCGACAGCGCATTGTAAGGAGAAGTTCATCAAGGGATGCTTTCATTGAAGCTACATTGTAACAATTGCTGAGGAGGACGCCCTCGATGTGTGTCCAAATTCTGCTTTTTACACGATTGTAATGTACTTTATTAAACTAACATACCCTGCAAAATCAACCCCTCAGGTGCTGTATTTGTTGTCAACATCTGCGATTTTGAAAAAAGAAGCACGGGAACCATCTTTTAATTGGAAATATTAGTCGAACGCGTACTAAGCGATATTCATAACACAATACGTACATAGACCTACATGGATGCGGGACGGTCCATGGTTCTAACGTCGTCATAATTATTGCATGCGCAAATTTGTGGGGAGGGGGCTTTGGTGGCGCGAGCCCCCGGGGGTAAAAGCAGGGGGCGGCCAAAACGAAGGGGCGGCGGAAGAAGAAGGGGCGGCAAAAAGAATTAGTAACGAAAAAACGGCGGAAAAAATGTAAAAATGTAAATTAATAATCAAAATATGTTGCTTTTAGGGCGCTAGCTCCTATAGTTTTTTTTTTGCTCTTCACTTTTTCAAACAACCGAGGGTAGGGGCGGCCACGGTACGCCACTGTATTTTGAGTTATTAAATAATTGACGGAACTCTCACACGAGTCCTCAAGTTTAATGGATATCTTGCCAACGTCAGTCTCATCCAGTTTCTTACGTATATCTGTATATCACTAATCTTTCCTGTGGAGAATTCGGCAAACTTGTTTCAAACATCCAGATCAAAGCCACATGGACGTCTCCGGCCTGTAGTACTAAATGATATAGTTTTGACGGTGTGGGAACACTGAAAACATTATTTGGTCAGTATGACTAACTTTACGTTAGTCTAGATGGTGCCCATTTTGATTAACTTAATGTTAGTCAAACAGGCATGACTAACATGTGTGACTAGCTTTTCCTAGTCGTGCAAGCAGGACTAACTTAGTCAAGCAGGCAAGCAAGCTTGACTAATCAGCTTGACTAGCTTAGACGTTAGTCATATATGCATGACTAACCTAGGCTAGTCGCATGACTAGTAAGTGACTAACTTTAAGATAGTCAGAATAGTGCCCATTTTGACTAACTTAACATTAGTCAAGCAGTTCTAAGCTAGTCAGGCAGCTGCAAATAGTAATAATGCGACCGCATATAAAATTTACGCCACCACCCTTTTATTTTTTTTCTGAAAAGCAAAAATGCAACTACTAATCATGAAAGTCGATTTTATGCGATGCAAGCTTGATATGTGCGAAATGTCAAAAGTGGCTCAACTTGTTTTCTAGACGACTAGTAAAGTAAAGTATTTCCATTCGCTAAGATGTCTCTGATTCCGCTGAATATAACATTGTTGCTATAATCTCTTTTATTTTGTCTAAAAACCGAAATTGCAGTTGTATATTTTTTATTGTTACAGTCTGTACTTTGTTTTAGTGATCCATGTCATTCTGTGTCTTTAGCCGTTGCAGATTCTCCTTGTGAGGCTGATTGGGAGTACTATGATGGCAAATGCTACTTCTTTGACAAATTTACCGTCTATGACGAGAACATGGGTGGTGCTCTGGATAAATGCACTGGAATGAGCGCTTCACTTGCAATGCCAAAGGACGCCAACATGAATGCATTCTTGATAGGTATATTCACAATATTGTCTCATTCACTTTCAATATTATTTAAAGGCCTATTCGGTGATTTCCTTATCCAGATTTTGGCACCTTTGTTAGTATCATAGGTGCTATATAGAGTGGTTACGCTAAAAGTCGTGGCGCGGCCGCGGCGTATTGAAGACAAAATGAGATATTTTACATGAATGTGTAATTTCTATACTTAAGAGAGAAATTAAAGTATTAAATTGGGCTTACACTTTGTACATACTACTGTTTCCCCCGTTTTTGCCAAATGTTTTGTAGCAAAAATATCTATTGCTATGGTAGTTAATCCTGTTACATCATCACTTCTACGCGAATACATCCAAATCAAAGGAGATGCTTTCATTACTAAACTAGCGGGGTCACATCTATTATTATGGGATGGTCGAGTAATATAACTATTCAACGTACATGCATGCATGCAAGGAGCTTATATAGAAAGGAGAAGAAATAGATTACGTAACGCATTGAAACCTTGTGCCGATTTGAAATCTGACAAGCTATTCATCGAAAGGTACCTTTTGTTTGGGACAAAGGGCTTCCGCCATTAAATCGGTAAGCTGACCCGACAGTGTATTAACGCTTTACCTAGCAGGCTACTGTCAATAAGTGATCAAATGCAAGTCGCGTGAAAGCGCTTAATGGAACGAAAAGTACCTATTGTTATACATAAACCCAAGGGTGTGATTGAGTAGCCGTAAGCACAAAAGGCACACATTAGCCGCTAATGCATAGTTCGTTGTCACCCCACTGACATTAGGTGCTTCATTTAAATAAATTGAATGCGCCTGCTGAATGATTACACATCAAGGCTGCCATAGTACAATAATGGTATCAAATAGCTACGTCCCGGGAGCTACGTATGCATGTAACATATAATAAGTATACCGGTAATAGGCCTATATAAAAGTTGTTTTACAAATTGAGATTTTATTTTATTTTATTTTAAGAAGGAGAATGTCATAATCAGTGGCGTACTGAAGGGGGGCAGCTCTACTGTGAGAGGTCTTGGGAGGGGATGAGGTTGGAGGAGGGGATATGAAGAATGAGAGGGGACTGGAGGAAGAGAGAAAGAGGAAGAAATAAAGACAAATAAATACATAGACGTTAATAAATAGAAAGGTAAGGAAAATGATAGGAATGAGAGGGGACAAAACGTAAGAGGGGATGGAGAAGGAAGGGAGATAAGAAGAGGGAGTGATACTTTAGCAAGTACAGAGAAAGGAAAAGAAATGAATGACAAATAAATGTAGGCCTTATAATAATTATTATAGAAACTAAACACAGCCCCCCACACACACATATAGGCCTAACACTAATAGCACTATAGGCAGCCATTCGATGATGCCAATGCCTTTATGCGTTACGTATTTAAAACGCCCAGTCAGATGTATTTTACACCTGCCAAGCACAAGTCACCCAATTTCGAAAATTGGACGTTGAATGTACACTCTCATGAATATTGATTGGCAACATTTTCCAATATGTCAGCGCTCAAATCGGACACAATAGAACAATAGACCATTCAGTGCGTTGCATGCATGGGCCATGGATTCCCGTTCGTGATCGTACAATAAATTGGCAGCTAAAATTAAGAAAACTGCCTTTTTCCCAACATTATTTTCAGAATTATATTCTGGGATTAATGAGATTATTAAATCGGCAGAAAGGTAAAATATAACACAACATGCGATCTGAGACTTGGAAGCTTACGAGAACCAATTTTGTTTCTCCTAGTTGTAATCCAGCGAGAACATTTAGGAGAATCGGTTCTCAGGTTCTCCTCGAATTTGAATCTGGATAAAAACAAGAGATTTGGCATGAACCTTCATAGGGGTGTCCATATATTTGTTAAAAGCTGCCATACATACATACATACATACATACACAATTCTTTTATAAAGCGCCGTTACATCTAGACCACAGCGCATAAACAAATGCAAAGCAAAAACACAATATAACAAAACAAAGTGAGCAATAAAAACAGTCAACTGTTTGGGAAGAGATATGATTTCAGTAATTTCTTGAAGACTGGTAACGAGTTTGCAGTACGAATGGTGATGGGTAAATTGTTCCATAGTCCAGGAGCAGCCAGAGAAAAAGCTTTATGTGCGGCAGAATGGAGAGATTTGGCATTTAATTTATGTAGGCCTACAGCAAGCCGTGTTGTATCTGAAGCAGAGCGAAGTCCGGTACGCGATTGATGGTAAGGTGTGAAACAAGAAGCCAAATAACCTGGAGCATGCCCATTTAAGCATTTAACACATACAGAAGTACTTTAAAATTAATGCGTTCTTTCACAGGGAGCCAGTGGAGTTGTTTTAAAAGCGGATTTGCGTGATCGAATTTTGATGCAGAAAAAAGTCAGTTTTGCACCCAAATTTTGAAGGTGCTGAAGGTCTTACCCCCATGGGATGCTGGCCGCCCTGATATTAAAGATTTTGAGGCCTTTTTGTAATTCTTAGTCCATTTTCGTCCAAGTTTACCCCCTTGCCCCCTCCCCCCCCCCCGAAAAAGTCCTGGCTACACCCCTGAAAGCTGTTAATAACGTCATTGTTACGTCATAAGCTAATTAAGGTAGCGCCTATGGTGTAAGATAATATAAAGTCAACAACACTTTTTTAAGCAGGGGATTCCAGGATAATCTACAGAGTGTATCAAAATAATAAACTCCTCAACAAAAGTTTGGAAAGTTTTTTCAAGCATCTATATCTCAGATTATTTGTGACATGTTCATATCATGTTGCATATCAATAGATAGCTACTTTATTCCTCTTTACAATGATACCACATTTGAAACAATCACCCTTTTCACGCCTGAGTACACGTCTTGTGAATGTAGTGGGGTCTCAAACCGAATGTGCCAAATTGACCATTATTCTGTGCAGCAAGCTGCAATCCCATATCTTCACAATCTGGGACCTAATGCAATCCTCCAAGATGATAACGCTACCCTCCCTACAGAGCCAGAGTAGTCAACGACTACCAACAGAATATGGGAGTAGAGATAATGAAATAGCCTACCATCGGCCCAGACCTCAACCCGATTGAACACTTGTGAGACCAACTTGGACGTGATGTGCGTGCCAGAGTAGCCAATGCAACCACATTGAATGAGATGCGACGAATCTTGGTTGAAGAATGGAATGACATCCCACAGCAGGCTGGTGAGCAACATGAGGAAGAGATGTCTGACTGTTGTGGCTGCGTATGGTTTTTCCACCCGCTATTGGGGTTAGTGACTAGTGTTGTTTGAGCACAGAATAATGGTCAATTTGGCACATTCTGTTTGAGACACCACTACATTCACAAGAGGTGTACTTAGCCGTGAAGAAAGTGATTGTTTCAAATGTGGTGTAATTGCAAAGGAGAATAATGTAGCTGTCCATTGATATGCAACACGATATGAACATGTCACAAATAATCTGAGATATAGATGCTTGAAAAAACTTTCCAAACTTTTGTTGAGGAGTTTAGTAAACAGTTTGAAAAACCTCATACTTCTTAATCAAGACGCATTTTTTAAATTGTTTGCTATATTTCGATACACTCTGTATACTGGGAGAATTGAATTTTGTTAGGTATGAAAAGCATTGTATTGTTTTGAATTATAATCTTGTTATATAATTAGCTTCCATAAGAATTGTAGATTTAAACAATTGGACACTTTTAAAGCCATGATAATATATATGTGATTTGCTTCAAAGCGACGCCCTCAATTTTACTCGGATTTCTACTTTTTGCATAATTATAATACCCAGTGATGCACTAAAATAACACGTAAAAGACTAAGCCTGAAGTGCTTTAATAACGGTAAAATTTAACTTTTTATATTAAAACCGGATCGACCCGGTTTTATTCAGAGTTCATCGATCGACTGCTTGCTAACATCTCCCGTGGATGTCAGCTTATGTTTACACACGTCGAGCGCGATGCTCCGTGCAGTATTACATGTTAAGATGCGCAGTGCACCATTATAGGCGCTGGAATGAAATCGCAATTTTCTTCGTTATACCTCATTTGTTTGGCTCGAAATTAAAAGGATAATGTGATCAGTGAAAACAAACTTTTAAATAAGAATCTATTCTTTTTGCAAATCACACATTATTTTTTTTTTATCTTTTATTTTATTTGCTTCGTTGATTTCATCACATTATATATTTACATAACTCATTTGTTCTCACTTAACTAATTTCTGACTTTGCTAATTTCTACAATTTTTACTACATAAGCTTTCTGATTCTTAATTCAGAATGTAATAGACTGATCAAATCGGGATATTTCCCGTAACGGTTTTTACTAATTGACAGTTTACTAACACTTATTATTTTATTGATTGTAGTATTACATTTTCCTGCATGGTAGTAACCAAAGATAACATCTGCTTGTGTGGTTTTAATTTTAACATTGTAGTGTTGCAAAATTATTTTGTCCACTTCGCTCCATATCTTTTTATTTTTTTGCAACCAAAAAAAAAAAGTGTTCAATATAATCTACTTCGTTACAAATTTCACATACATTACTTTGTCACACATTATTGCTTTAATAGTACTTATAGTACTGGTACTTTCACAGTAAGGGACATTCGGTGAAACACAATTGCGTGAGAGACGGCCAGTTTGGATCTAAATTAGGGGAGAATTGGACATTGTCTAAATTAATTAGCTTAAACACTTATCGTTAATTCCACAATTCGTCGGCCGTATTACATACTGACGTATTTACAAAATACGCATTTCGAGAAAATCGAACTTGAAAATCTAGCGATTTTGTTTTGCTGCATAATCTTGATTAAAATATTATTGTCGATTAAAACCAGGTTAACCGTAAATGCAAATATACCATATTTTCAATATAATTCACTTTTCACTATCAGAGCATAACTTATTCTGCGAAAAATCAATATTAAATAAAATACGTCACTATGCGAAAAGGACTAATGTCAAATTCGCCGTTCAAATGACAAATACGTCGCGCAAATACGTCAGTATGTGAAAGAGTTGCGCAAATACGTCAGTATGTGAAAGAGTTGCGCAAATACGTCAGTATGTGAAAAGGACAAAACAGGAATTTTGCCCTGCAATGACAGAGTCGCGCAAATACGAAGCGCAAATACGTCAGTATGTGAAACGGCAAATTCTTCATTTCAAGGTTTTGTAAATACGACATAATTAAATTCATTAATATCTTACTAATCAAGCCACTTTGAGGCATGGTTTTTGGTGAATATATAGAGTAGTACATAGCAAACTAATATATACCAATTTTCTCAAAAATGTTAAAAATATCGAATACGTCAGTATGTGATACAGCCGACGAATTAGGTCAATAAAAGATATATTATTAATTTTGTCTCTGAAACATTTGGCAAAAAAGCTATGTGCTATTAGGCTCAGAGAAAGAACGATAACATGTACGTATATTTTAGTTTTACTGCCACTAATTATAAATTTATAAAAACCTTTTTATTACATGGGTGATTACTTATGATTGTTATGGTCAATTATCATGAAAGTTTGTTTCATGTAGGTAACGTGAACTGATCGATTTTCATAGCATTTATTTATTCTATATTGCTTGTACATTTAAAGGAAAACGAGAAAAAAATCTTTCATGGATTTCACAAATAAAAAGAAATGCGGTATACGGATCCCCAAAACTGCGCAATTGTTTAAAACAAATAAATATATTATAAATATATATAAAAGTCAAATTTTTCATTCGGGGGTATTCCCTGTGGTAGAAATCTTAGTCTTTCATCACGTCTTCGAATTGTCTCAATACGTCACTTCGTTCTATTCATACGGTTCTATCAATTCTATCAATTTCATCACCGAATGTCACCCAATTTTAGCAATAAAATATTCGTCGTAGATATAAAATCATGTTAAATCTGTATAATTTAAATGTCTATTAGAAATGTTGTTATGAAAAATCTTGACTTTCATCACTTTTAAGGATGGATGTAAAGTGATTTTTGAACGCATATAAAATCAGCAGAAATTACTAAATACAGAGAGTCTGACCCCGCTGTAGCGCGCCGGGGCTTCGCCCCTGGACACCACACGTTCCCAGAAAGGAAATTATTTTTAGCTGCCCTTATAAAAGTCATAAAATGTGCTCGTTGGTTCATTACTCCGAAGGTTTGTTTTTAGGCCCAATACTCCGAAGGTTCTTTACCCCAAAGGGCCATTACTCCAAATTTACAGTAAGGATCGTTATTCTGAAGGACCGTTATTTCGAAATTCGGAGTGTTGACCCTTCGAAGTAACGAAGTGTTGACCCTTCGAAGTAACGAGCCTTTAACACCCCTTCGAAAATTAATTTTACTGGTTGGAAACCCCGGGTAAGTTACGACCCAATCCCGGCTCTCACCCGGGTAAAGTCCCGGCCCAATTTCCCGGGGTTTTGGCCAACTTTAAGTCTTATACTAGTCCCGGCCAACACCCGGCTCCCTTCGGGACAAATTTTGAGACAAATCCCGGGTCACATGATGTCAAGTCCCGGACCAATCCCGGGCACCCAGGGGCCGGGATCGCAATTGACAGGTGCATAACAACACGCCTTCTAATTTTGTTCTAACAGATAAATTAGTTAAGATGCCTGAGTATGTCATTGAAAAGATGTGGATAGGACTAACGAATGAAAGTAATTGGGAGAAGTGGGATGATGAGACGCCTGTAAACTACACGTGGTGGGATCCTAGTGTGTATTGGCCGGATGACGAGGATGAGTATTCCGATCACTCTTTAGGTGGTGAAATTGGTGAGTCCAATTCAATGAACATGATAATACACTAATCACCATGTATTTGGACACCTTCCATGAAAGTGAATAAGAAACTAATGGGAAACTGGACTATGGTCGATTTTTGATAAATAAAACAATAATTATGTTATCAATCATTATGAGCGCATTTAAGTGAACTCGAAATTATACAGATGTTTATCACTGTTATGTGCCCCAAATATTCCATAATATTCAATAAAAGTTATGTATTGTGTCATCAGACATTAATTTTTACTTATTTTGATATTTATGTCCATTTGTTTGAATTCGGAATATTCTGGAAATTCATAGAATATTCTAGAATGGTAATGATTTAAGTGAACAACAAATTCAAATTTAGTCAGATATAGAAATTTCTGGAAACATTTGGATATTACTATAATGATCATGAAACGCACCTCGGCTCGGGGAATAATTACGTCTAACGTCCAGGCAGTGTTGCCGTCATATTGTCTGTTTTGCTTACGATATTGACTGTTGCCGCATTGAATTACGTCGGCCACCGTCGCCTGGCAAAAATGATACCTACTAAACCTAATACCCTTCAACATCTATAGCGCCTGGCTACAGAGCTATGCGCTCTGTAGGCAGGCGTACCTATAGGCCCTAACCCCAAACCACCCCTACTCACCACAGCCCAGGGGCTATTTTGGGGGAAAAAAGTCACTGCACGTTGGCAAGAATAGTTACTTTTGCCGCCGATGGGGTTAAGGGGGGAGGGTGGGTTAGTACTCATCGAGCAATGGCGGCGGAAGCGTTTAGAGGGACAAGCATATTTTGTGCCGGTTTGATTGGGGCATTTTTTTTTTTTTTTTGCGAAAAAATTTCAATTACAGACTATTTGTCCCCAGGCTAATAAAGGTGTGAATTTTGGTATTGTGGTCTGGTATTGTGGTCTGATGCGCGCGAGTCGCGCAAAAATGTGCAATATTTTACCCTATTTTGGCCCACCTCGCGTAGACTTCTTTTAGGCGGACCAGCCAGATGGGAAGCGGCAACATTTTAAAATGTGCGCGAAAATTTGCAATTTTAATGCTAAAATGAGCCACATGTGGACATTATTATTGTGGCCTAAAACCGCGCCTAAGGAAGATTTACATAACAGCTTTTGGTATTTGGAGTATTTGGAGCCCGGGGATGTCTATAGTCCAACAACACATCATCATGCAAGGCTACGAAATCCACGGTATCGTGGTACCGGCGTTCTCAGAAAAAAAATCAGAGTTGCAGAAAAAAAATTAAGTGCAATATCAGATATTTATTTAGTAGGGTTGGCCACGGTCAAAACTTTTTTTCTTGCTGAGGTGAAAGGACTTTGGTTGGAGGTTACAAAAATGCATTTCGAAAATTCAGCTGAAGTCCGTTGCCATGGCAACGGCCCGATTTGTGTTTTTTACAATTTTCGCCTATTTTGGAGCTAAAAAAGTGAAAATTGCCCGTAAAAGGACGCCTTGTTGCCTTAATATACAAGTTGGTATTTAAAAATAAATTGTATCATAAAAAAGCCCCATCCTTGTTCTATCTACAAACGAAGTTGTATTTAGAGATTCGTTTTTTAAATATCGATTTCGGGCCTGGCAACACTGCAAGTTTTTCAAATTTGAAAAATGCCATTTTTTACCGATTTTGGCGATATAAAAAATTAACTTTCGCGCTCACCTAGGATTTTGTCGTTGTGGTTATTGGTAGAACATACCTTGCCCTCAACATATATAATAAGAACAGCTTGGGGAAATTTATTTCTCTAAGGAAGGTGTTGCCAGAAAAACATACATTATGTAAAAATTCTAAATTCTCATAAAAAGAAAATCTGCTGCATTTTGCCCTAGATTTAGCACATGTGATGTAATGAGTTGTATGTAGAGTCAGTTTATCATCATGGTCAACTATTCTGAATGTTTCGAAACAATAAATGAAGTTTAATTTTAATGCGGTGTTGCCAGACGCCCAAAATTATGAAAGCTTCATTATTTCATCACAGTCTATTATTATAAATCATTTTATCATAATTTTCACCTGTTTTGAATGTTTGGAAACAAAAAAGTTCATCATACAGTGTTGCCAGATGCCAAAAAGTAGAAAAGGTACAATTATGGTTTACCCTGTGCACCCTGTGTTTTTAATACCATTTTTGGTTTACCGTGCGCACTCTATTTTCATAAACAGATAAAAGGACATTTATTTCAATTTGCCCCGAATTTAGTACATGTGATGTAATGAATTGTATGTAGAGTCACATTATCACCATGGACAACTATTCTCTATGTTTCGAAACTTTAACTTGCAGTGTTGCCAGATGCCTAAACTATGAAAAATAGGACCAGTTTTTAACAATTTTAAACAATTTCTTTGATGATGCATCTAAAATAGAATTAAATTATAATAAATTATGATATGACCCTGAAACTATTTGTTTAAACTGAAACCCTGGGGACCGTTCACAAACACTTGTTAGGGGGCCTGATGCAAAAGGGGGGCTGAAAATGTTTGACCCTCCTAAAAATGACCAGAAATTTTCCTGGGAAAATTGAGTTTATATGCTTTTCTATGGGGTTGACCCATAATTTTCATGTCAAAAAGGGGGCACTGAAATTTTTGAGGTCTGTAAAGGGGGGGCCCGAAAAATTTTCGCGATGAAATTTTTTGGCATCATGCCCCCCTTACAAGTGTTTGTGAACGGCCCCCTGTTTTGAGACGAAAATTTTCTTGTTGTTACAAGAAATTCAAAATAATTTTATCATCAAGGGACCCACATAGAGGAATACGACATCGATCGTGAGCCAATCTGCATTCTGTTGCCTGCAAAAGCCGAAGATCAGAATGAAATTCTGAAACGACCATGACCAGATATTTTTTTAATTTCTTGGTAAACTTAAAACGTATTAAAAACGCCAAATTGCAGTCACAAAATTGATAATATTAGTAAATCACCAAAGCGAATGGTAACAAAGGTATGCGGAAACGAACTGCATTATCAATAACAAAGTATGTGCCCAACGATTTGTCTTTGGCATGTCGCTTTTTTGAAATATCACCAAAATGTTAAATTTTGGGAAAAACACCCCAAAATTGAGAACAAACACGAACCTTCCAAAATAAATACATAATTATTCACACTCGGCGGCCCAGCCACTACCTGATGCTGTGATTTGGGGTAACTCGTTGCTTCCCCTCTTCAGATACCTGTACTTCAAGTATACCCCACACCTGTACATCAAGAAATAATGTCTTGGTAAACTCAAACTTATTTTCTGGGAACATTTTTTGATCAAATACCTGGTCATATAATCATGAAATTGGAACACTGGTAAAGAATGTATGTGTATTGAAAAGATTTGATTGGCCAATTTCTTTTCCAACTTTTCAGCAATATCTGAAATGAAAATGAAAATTGGCGATACTGAGGATATTAAAGTAATGAAATTACAATTTTGTTTGTAAACATGTTTACTGGAAAGTTTATGTCAATGTTAAAGTGGTTAAGGGAACTGGAATGAGCGTTTTGAGCGTTTCGACAGCATTTTTGTGGGACATGAGAGCACATCAGACATATCGAATTGCATTCCGAATACGAAGAATGTCTTTCTGATATCAAATAATTTTCATTTTATGAAATTCACGATATAATACAAATTTTATGACAAATTATTAAAATTTGATATTTTTCACATTTTGGAGATATAACAGCCCTCGAAGTAAATTTTATAAATTTAATGATATAGTCTTAAAGTGTATGTAGCTGGGAGGAAAAGCCGACGATCAATTGAAAATTTTGACCTTTCATATTGAAGATATGGATTTTTTCCCAAAAGACCTATTTTTTGGTGTTTTGGGAAAAAAATCCATATCTTCAATACGAAAGGTCAAAATTTTCAATTGATCGTCGGCTTTTTCATCCCACCTACATACACTTTAGGTAGAAATCATCAGATTTATAAAGTTTACTTCGAGTACTGTTAAATATCAAAAATATCAATTTTAATGATTTGCCATAAAATGTGTATTACATTGCGAATTTCAAAAATGAAAATTATTTGATATCAGAAGGCCATTCTTCGTATTCAGACTGTATGGCATGTATGGTGTATTTTTTACAAAATCCTCCTATGTCTGCTAGTATTTGGCATCTGGCAACACTATGTTAAACATTCACAACTGACAAACAGATAGGTTGACATGGTTAAGGGGGTACTACACCCCTGGCCAATTTTGTGCATATTTTTGCATTTTTCTCAAATATTTTAGCGCATTGGTGACAGGTAAGATATGTATATTATAGGGTCAAAAACTACAACTACTGCACTGAAAATTCAGCAACTCAAAGCAAGTTGTTATTGATTTATTGATCAAATATTGGTTTTCCCTCATTTTTGACTGTAACCCCACAACTGTTGTCTGTGCTGAAATAAAATTTCCAGTGCAGTTGTTGTAGTCCTTGCCCCTATAATATACATATCTTACTTGTCACCAATGCGCTATAATTTTTGAGAAAATCGCAAAAATAGGCACAAAATTGGGCAGGGGTGTAGTACCCCCTTAAAGGGGTCATATCGTAATTTATTATAAACTAATTTATTTTAGATGCATCATCAAAGAAATTGTTTATCATACATAAAAACTTATATATTTTTTTATAGTTTAGGCATGTGGCAACACTGCATTAAAATTAAAGTTTCGAAACATAGAGAATAGTTGTCTATGGTGATAATGTGACTCTACATACAATTCATTACATCACATGTACTAAATTCGGGGCAAATAAAAAAAAATTCCTTTTATGAAAGTATGGTGCCCAGGGTTAACCAGAATTGTATATATTGAAAATACAGGGTACACATCTTTTCTACTTTTGGCATCCGGCAACACTGTATGATGAACTTTTTTGTTTCCAAACATTCAGAACAGGTGAAATTATGATAAAATGATTTATAATGATAGACCGTGATTTAACTGGATTGACTAGATTCATACATGAAAACTTAGACCTATTTGGGCTATTTGGCGTAATGTAGCTTTCATAACTTTCGGCATCTGGCAACACCGCATTAAAATTAAACTTCATTTATTGTTTCAGAATAGTTGACCATGATGATAAACTGACTCTACATACAACTCATTACATCACATGTGCTAAATCTAGGGCAAAATGCAGCAAATTTTCTTTTTATGAGAATTTTGAATTTTTACAAAATGTATGTTTTTCTGGCAACACCTTCCTTAGAGAAATACATTTCCCCAAGCTGTTCTTATTAGATATGTTGGGGGCAAGGTATGTTCTACCAATAACCATAACGACAAAATCCTAGGTGAGCGCAAAAGTTATTTTTCGTATCGCCAAAATCGGTAAAAATGGCATTTTCAAATTTGAAAAACTTGCAGTGTTGCCAGGTCCGAAATCAATATTTAAAAAACGAATCTCTAAACACAACTTCGTTTGTAGATAGAACAAGGATGGGGCTTTTTTATGATACAATTTATTTTTAAATACCAACTTGTATATTGAGGCAACGAGGCGCCCTTTTAAGGGCAATTTTCTCTTTTTTAGCTCCAAAATAGGCGAAAATTGTAAAAAACACAAATCGGGCCGTTGCCATGGCAACGGACTTCAGCTGAATTTTCGAAATGCATTTTTGCAACCTCCAACCAAAGTCCTTTCACCTCAGCAAGAAAAATTTTTTTGACCGTGGCCAACCCTACTAAATAAATATCTGATATTGCACTTAAGAGAGGAAAAATATTTAAAAACATCCTAAATTTTTAATACCATTTTCCTGCAGCTCTGAAAATATTCTGTGAACACTACCACTCGTAAAATATTTTTCTGCGAACTTCCACGATTAAGGGCTGGGGTATGAACGTTTGGACAGTATTTATTTTGGGACATTAGAGCGCATCAGACATATCGAATTGCATTCTGAATACGAAGAATGTCCTTCTGATATCATATAATTTTGATTTTTTGAAATTCGCAATTTAATACACATTTTATGGCAAATCATTAAAATTGATATTTTTGCTATTTAACAGTACTTGAAGTCAACTTTATAAACATGATGATTTATACTTAAAGTGTATGTAGGTGGGATGAAAAGCCGACGATCAATTGAAAATTTGGACCTTTCGTATTGAAGATATGGATTTAGGTCTTTTTGGGAAAAAAATCCATATCTTCAATATGAAAGGTCAAAATTTTCAATTGACCGTCGGCTTTTCCTGCCTGCTACATACACTTTAAGAATATATCATTAGATTTATATAATTTACTTCGAGGACTGTTATATATCCAAAATTTGAAAAATATCAAATTTTTATAATTTGTCATAAAATTTGTATTATATTGTGATTTAAAAAGAAAAGAAAATTATTTGATATCAGAAAGACATGCTTCGTATTCAGAATGCAATTCGATAGGTCTGAGGTGCTCTCATGTCCCACAAAAAATACTGTCGAAACGCAATAAATGCTCATTTTGGATCCCTTAAACCAGGTGGTGTATGACGTGCATTCCCTAAATTCAGTAAATTTTCATCGTCAACCGTGTAATTGAATGGGATTATTTTGAAATTTTAAAACGCTTGAAATATCACAAACAAATAGGCCTATGTTGATAAATAATATAAATACAAGCTAAAACCGTTGGGGTTCGATAATGAACCCCACAAAACTAACCGAGTATATGGAAAATGCCATACGGCCGGGCGGTTTCACGAGTTGCCGGCTCGATCATGTCATCCGCCGCCTGCCTTAAACCGATAAATAAAACTGAACACCAGTGATCCACTATAGTCTCTAACGCTGCTGCGTCAACATGAACTCAAGACCAGACGAACATATACACCGCTGCTGGGATCCCAGAAAGTAACATGCGGTTGAGTCTAACTTTTGTACCTGAGTATGTGTGCGCGATTCTACGGGCAGGCTGCTGGGATTCCGCAGAAAACATTTGGAAAAGCAGATTTTTCATTTGCTGTCGGGGGGTATTCCCTGTGGTAGAAATCTTAGTCTTTCATCACGTCTTGGAATTGTCTCAATACGTCACTATTGATACGGTTCTATCAATTCTATATATGTCATCACGGAATGTCACACAATTTTAGCACTAAAATTTTCGTCGTATATATAAAATCATATTAAATCTGTATAATTTAAATGTCCATTAGAAATGTTGTTATGAAAAATCTTGACTTTGATCACTTTTAATATGTTTAAGGGTGGATGTAAAGTGATTTTTGAATGCATATAAAATCAGCAGAAAGTACTAAATACAGAGAGTCTGACCCCGCTGTGGCGCGCCGGGGATTCGCCCCTGGACACCACCTGTTGTCATACGCTCGCAGAAAATATTCCAAACAGCATTTCACCACAGACCCTGTGATTTCACGTTTCCAGAAAGGAGTGTTCATCATATCCCGTATGTTTCTTAAAATTCATTTATATCATTTCTTTTTAATGAAAGAATTAAGGTTTTCCACTGCACGGGGGCCACAAGGGTGATACTAATTTTAATGCTATATTTTCAAAACGAATACGTGTTCCCGGTTGGTTCTATAGGGATGTCACAGAAAAAGTATTTCTAGTACAATGCAAGAATTGCTCTCCATACACAAATGAACAAACACAAAGGAGGGTAGTCTCCTCCGTGGCCAGCTTGAGCGAAACCAAATTGGCTGCGGAGGAGACGGGTGATTTTGCCATGCAAATGAGCCAGTGTCGTAGCCCTGGCACGACGTATGTGATATCACAGACCCCCGTATGTGAAATCACTAACCCGTCTTTGATATCAGCGGCGTCTTTGAATTAGCAGTGCCCCCGAATTGTGTTTAAATAAATCCGTGTTCGTGCCATTATACTGATTGTGTTTAAATAAATCCGTGTTTGTTCGTCAATGTTCATGTTATGTTCTTTTTATGGCCTACTATCATCGGCCAAATTCGTTATAGGTGATGTTTGTTAAGTCCGTCGGCAAGTATTGCGCCTGTCACACATCATGTTATTAATACGTTTTTACATAAAACTAAAACCCTATAACTTATTCAAAACATTTTAAAAACGTGCTTGTGTTTGCCGGGATAGCAGGACTTAAAAAGAACATGAACATTACACAACAACGACGGATTTAAGAAATAATAACCGTTTCTTGTACACAGGGCCGATCCGTGATATGGATGTGTGACAGGCATGCACAAAACTTGCCAAAATTTGACAGGACATAAAATGAACATTGACGAACAACCACGGATTTGCTAAAATACCACCCGTTTCTTGTACTGAGGACCGTTCCGGCGATGTGTGACAGACGCAATACGTCCTGCTAGGGTGAAGCATACAGGCCGCCTCCTTCGTCATTATTTGTTTTGTTATATACGTGTATACCATTAAATTCTGTTCCCATTACTACCTTACAGAAAATAGACCCAAAGGACATCGTGCTTACATTTCACCAAAGGGCTGGAATATTCCGCTTCCTACTATTTATGATGGTAATAAGGTTATTGGTGAATTCCTGGGATACATATGCGAAAAGCAAGGTAAATATGCGATAAAGAAACTTATAGGGAACTCGCTAGATAGATATTTAGTGTGGTATCGGGATGGATAGCAAATAGGATGTATTCCCAGCTTTTCTTTGCAGTCGGCAACCGGGTCAGCACTTCGGTATGGACTCTACAAATCCCTTTATCCAGCCCAAGTAGTAGAAATAGCGGCAGGTGTAAAAGACAGAAAGCAGAAATGACAGAAACAACAGAAATGACAGAAATTGCAGAAAATGCAGAAATGAAGACACAGAGTATTGATTTTGGGAGTTCTAAAAGTTTTGTAGTCATTGTGCAGAACTTTACAATACATGTTTATTAATGTTGGAGTGTATGTAGCCTACATGCATACATGATCATGCGGTGCTGTCGAGTGTGGGTGCGTGGTGGGGTATTTAGTTATAGGCCCACAATATTAGGAGGGTGGGGATTGAGGTGAGGTACAGGCCCACAATATTACTAGAAGGTTCCTGTTGGGTGTGTGTGTGTGTGGGGGGGTAAGGATTATTGGAGTGGGGAATGTTGTGATATAAATGTACAGTGTGATATGGTGCCAAGGGCGATTGATAGAATAGCTGCGTATTTTTTTTAGAGAGAGAGTCCGGGGGGGGGGGTCATCATACACGGTAGATAAGTGTGTGGCAGGCAGGGACTATGGCTTGGGCACCTTCGTGGCACTTTAGAATGTGAAATGTCATGATTTTTGACACCCGCAATGGCCCGCCCACCACTACCCCCTGGGAATTTCTGGTGGGTGCCGAATGCCCCCACCACCCCATGATGGAAATTTCTGGTGTAGGCCTTTGCAACTGGTGCTTAGGCCGGTGGTTGATGGTATTTGACAAGGGAGGGGGAGCACAAGAGATTGCTTGTACCCAGGGTGGGGAACCCGACACAACATGTGCTTTTAATACAGGTATATTAGATATGTCTTTATATTTAATATATTTAATTCAACTCTGAAGGATTTTACTAGGATCCACAACATGCTCATCTATCCAGGCACATTTCTTTAACCCCCCAATACATTTGTATATTCATTGAATAACCTTTGACAATTTGGGCAAAAAAACTCATCCTCTGCAACTTGAGGTTACATTTTGCACTATGGTTGTTTTATTGAGGTTATTGAACTATTCCATTGGGATGAAGCCATTGTGGTTCATACACTAGGATTCCCGACATGCACATCTATCAGGGCACAGTTCTTTAATCCCAATACATTTGCACAGCCATTAAATGACCTCCAAAAATTTGGGTACAAAAACTCATACTCTGCGACTAGAGGTCAAATTTTGCATTATGATTGTTTAATTGAGGTTATTGGACTATGCCATTGGGTTGAGGCCATTGTGGTCCATAGTGATAATGATATGATATCATAGAACCTCATCTATCAAGACACAGTTCTTTAACCTGAATATACCAGTACATCCATAAAATGACCTCTGATTTATGTTGGTATTGAAGCTATGAACCAGAACTGGGTATGAACATAATATCACTCCATGATCAAGACAAGAGCAAGACATCCCATATACCTCTACTGAAATTGATCGTGATCACATATCACATTGATGGCAAGTAAAATACTGGGGGATAAATGCACAAATCAAATCCGTGAATGTTTTGTTGTGTATTCTTGTTGCTTATTGTTTGGAGTTTCATTGATGAGAACTACAAAAAAAAAAAAAAAAAAGAAGAGGTTTGTTGCTTGTTAAAAAAGTTAAATAGGCAATGCATTCTGGGACTAGATCATTTTACACACCCACATTGCTTAAAGCATAAATTTAATCCCTGATTTAATGGTGGTCATCATGGTCATTGTTGAGTGAAAAGGTTCCATCTAGCTCCCTCATCATTACATAACACAGGAAGCCCCCAGGTATACCTGCATGATGGTCATGATATAAGAAATTATCCACCTCACATCCCATTTCTCATCTAAGGGACGCACCATTAGATTCTCAGGGGGGGGGGGGGGCATGGGAGTTTGGGTCAGGCAGAATTTTTTTTTTGCCGCCTTTGGCGGCGAAGTTTTTTTTTTTCAATTTTAATGTACATTTTTATGCAAAGTTGGGTGGGAGAAATTTTTTTTTTTTACTCATCAGTGAGGCAAATTTTTTTTTTTTTCGTCTCACTAGTGGGCAAAGTTTTTTTTTTCGTCTCACTAGTGGGCGAAGTTTTTTTTTTTTTTTTTCTCCCATGCCCCCCCCTGGAAATCTAATGGTGCGCCCCTAAAGGAGGTCTGTTTGGAAGATCTTAGAGCCCTACACAGGCTACATGTACATCTCGAATCTGACAAAAGCAGATTATACTTATGTCCAGTTCAAAGTACAAACATTCCTATTACATCAAAAACCAACCTTACCAAACACAATATCATAGGCCTACGCTTTATTTATGTGTAACTCCTCATTTTTTGAACTCTCACTTAAATTCCTCAACTTTCTGCAAATTCTGTCTTTTGTCATTTCTGTTGTTTCTGTCGTTTCTGTCATTTCTGCTTTCTGTCTTTTACACCTGCCGGTAGAAATAGGGCAAATTGGGGGAATGGTCAACTTCTTTTTGCAACAGCAATACAACATAAATCAGTGCTTTCGGAACCAGAGGATTGCTAACAATAATATTGGTGGGAAGTTCACATACCCGACGACCCCCAATAATACTCGAAGGTAAAATTCACAATTTTAAGTTAATAAACGTAAAGGCATAAGCTTTCGCGGCCTTCAGCATCAATCCACACAGCCCTGGCAAACTAAGTAAACATAAGGGTTAACCCACCACTAATTGCATCAGAATCCATTTAATCAGCATTCATTTCAGAAAAGCATATTGATTAAAATAATTAACACATTTAAAGTCCCCAAAAATCCAAGTTGTCTAATTAGCATAAATCCAAAATGGTCGCTTTATACCCGGGGTGTAATTTGAAAGTTGGTCAAATATTGTTAAAAACAATATGTTAAACAAGTTCTAGTTATAGGCAAAAAGGTCCAATGTTAAATCTTAGGGTCAGCATGTGTTGCTCCAAATTAATCCAACTGATCTCAAATTTGGAAATGCAATGGCATGATCGACGGGAATTATCATAAACAATAAACATAATTTGTCATCAGGTTCGCCGTCGCAAGATTAGTAGAAAAAGTGATCCCGCCTAGGAATCGAACCCAGGACCTCAGGTTTACCCACACGGTTACGGGAGCTTCGTGATTGTAATCGCTCTTTAGCAAAGTCATAGTTGTTCATTGTATTGTATTGTCGCCCTCTCAGCTAATCAGAAACGACGTAAACGTGGTTATTGGCAGACTGTTTGTGTGGAGGAAGCGTAACCAAACTGGCTGCGGAGGAGACTATAGTTGACTACCAAATGTAGAAAATAATGAGACGCCGTAAACACTCGTGCACATGGTGCACTTACATGAGTTGCACCGCTGTTTCGTATTGGAAAAACAACAACCTTCTCGCAAGATTGACAGCAAATGGGCGGTCATATCATCGTACAACCACCAATAAAAACAGCGTTCTTCGTCAGAGCATTTACATTCATACATTAATGAGCTAAACAGGTTGATCAAGACGGACGGCGATCGCGGTTTGTGTCATGAGTGCTCGCTTCGTTAGCCATTGGTGCGAAATATAAATAATAACCAGTGCAGAAATTTAGTTGATTTCGTAGGCTGTATAAAGCAGCTGGGGGCCGCGCCGAGTTTGGGAGATTAGCTGGCCGTAGGTTTTCCTGGTCAATTTCGCAACTTGTGCGTTCGATTTAATAAAAGTGTCATTCGTTTTCGCGCAAGATTGAATGATCGCAACGAATCTCGATTTCTTTTTCGCATTATGAGCAATCGATTTCATTTTAGTTCAATCAAATTAATATATGATCAGAACAATTCATTATTGTGAATTCAATTTCGTTCTCGAATGTTTCAATTTCACCATTAGACGTCTACTTTAAAGAAATAGGCAATCAAGTTCGCCAAAGATGCACGGGGGGCTGCGAAACGTTGTTAATCCTATTTTCAATTTCATGCATTGACAATCTAATTAGCGAAAAGGGATTCAATTTGAAATTATACGAAATTTTCAAGTATACTGACATAGGCCTATAGGCCCTACGTCTACGTTGCAACAGAAAAAAAGTGAGTAACCCTATATAACACAGAATAAACACACAAATGTTTTAATGGGTAATGCTTGTAATGAGAATTATACAGTGTTCATTTGTAAACACATTAATGCTTGCAAATACGAATACCAATGTAACATGTTAATATTGTTTTTAACACACGAACGCATTAAAATAGGCCTATGTTTAAACGTCGCTTAACACGGGTGTTAGCAATATGAACACTTTAACATGTCAGTTAATCCAGTGGCGTAGCGTCATAGTGGCACGGGGGGGACGTGCCTCCCAATCGATCTGAAAAAATCCGACAGGAAAATGGCCGGAAAACGGCTTGTGCCCCCAATCAGACCCGGTAACCCCCAATCATGGTCGGTGCCCCCCATGAAAATTAATAAAATGTTATACTCTAGGCCTATGTAATATATATATATAGTACAGATTTTCACACAATGAAATGGACACGAAATGGGTCTAACTAAACAGGTTGTGATGTGAAGCATATGTTTATAAGTCGACTGTAAAATATGCTTAGCTATTTAATTTCTGGATATTGTTTTGACTGTGTAAATTCAGCTTTTATTCTTATACGATACATATTATACAATTAAAAATACGAAGATTTAAAAAAAAGACCTATCGTAAGAAGAAGTAGCATTAAATTATGATTAACTACACTGAGCTTGATTGAACTATGGGACATACATCACTTTATGGTTTCTGAACTAAACCTGGAAAATGCTTTTAAATATTATAATTAGTTATAAGTCATTTCCTTTTTTACTAGGCCTATGAATACGGCAATTTTAAACATTACTTAAAAATATGTTTTCCCTTCACATTTAATATAGCAAAGTGCTTGTTTGAACAATGTTGACGATACATGTATCTAATGTTCTTATATCTAAAGTTCAATATAAACACGATAAATAGCATTTTTATATTTGAACCATTGTAAAATATTGAAGAACTTCTGGATTTGATTCTGCACTTTGCGAATTCGATTGATCATTTTTCCATTTTGATTCCGCATATATGAATTTGTATTACCAAATAGGCTCTGAATTCAAGGCCACGTGAATTTGACTGCACAATTTGCGAAATTTGCTGCATAATGTGTGAAATTGGGTGGACTATTTAGAATTTTGAATGCGTATTAAATGAAATAGATTGCACATTTGCTAAATTGAAATCGAGAATGCAAGCGTTCATTCAATTTCGCACGAAAAGGAATAACACTTATACTAAACTGAACGACCAAAGTTTGAAATTGGACGGGAAAACCTATATTATGAGACCGCCTTGAACAAGACTATGCACTTTGGTGTTATAAAGAATTCGAAAAGGCTAGGATAGAAGAAGGAAAACAAAGCCACTTGTTGATTAATAACAAACAACACTGACACTTTTCTACACATTTTTTGATTTCATTTCAACCAAACAGCGTCACGTCCTCCCACATCTGTACCTCCGGAAAGCGGTATGGAGAATGGTAAGTAATTTTTTTTCGGGTTTCGAAATAATCAACTACCGAATAGGGTGCAACTTGTTAGAATTGAGTCCAGTCCTTGTTTAGGGTCAGGGTTTAGTGTTTGGGTAGGCAGTCTTGTAATAAGACTAGTAGAGTTGCACCCTATTCGGCAATCGTTCCGAAATAATGTATAATAGGGTGGGCCAAAAAACACCTTTTTTCTCGGATCGACTTGGAACTCTCGGAGAATTTTACTAGGGTACATACTACTATTGTGCTAAAATATCAGTAAGATCGGAGCATGTTTCGCCCAGGCAGTAGATTTTCACAAATTCCCTACTTACAGGGTGATTTAAAATGAACTGTACCCAACTTTACCCATTTTTTATATATATTCGTGGAGATTGTAAATATCAAAAAACTATCATATATAGAAAGCAGTGATAAGTTTTCTGTAGTAGAAATTTTGCATTTTGATAATAAGTGGTTTTAGTCAGAAGATATCGCATTTTCAATTTATCATCCCATTTTTAGACCAACACATGGAACTAAGTTTATCCGTGTTCTCTACCGCAGTAACAAAATTGGTGTATTTTATAAAAATGTACTTTTCTTCAAAACCATTTGAGGTAAAGACATGATTTTTTCACCAATAATAGGAAACATACTATCCTGTTACAGCGTACAAACACAAATTTTTTAAATGTCGGTAAGTATTTTATTTTTATTTTTGAATTTGGGTACAGTTCATTTTAAATCACCCTGTATATGCCATTTCTTACTGTATAACTCTATATAGAGAAATCAGTAGAAACAACTTGGGAAAAGTAGGCATTGAGATGACATCATAGCCAATATTAAACAATTTGGGTAGTTTGTTTAGACCCTCCAGATCATCACCAAATAGCAAGCAGTCTACAATTGGTTACCATTATTTTTTGCTATAGACCTGTATTTAGTTAAATATTGATGATATTTGAGTTGCTAAATTAAGGGGTAGGGGTAGCATTATGGAGCATTTCGCCAGTTCTACTGAGTCAAATTTCACAATCGTGGTCTTGTTGGGTAGATATGAACTGCAAAAGTACAAACAATACATGAGATATGAATTTAGAGCAGCTCTGACATGACCAGGGGTTAAAGGGTCATGTGACGCCTGATTTGTAGTAATTTGGTCAAAACATGGATAACCGAAAATCATATAGCATTTATTTTTGACAATGCTGCAGTTCATATCTATGCAACAATACCGCATTTGGGAAATTTGACTGAGTAGAACTGGGGAAATTCCCCATAATGCTACCTCTATCCTTTAATATAGCAACTCAAATATCATTAATATTTGACTTACATGCGTGTCTTTAGCAAAAATAATGGTAACCAATTGGAGACGGCTTGCTATTTGGTGATGTTCTAGAGGGTCCAAACAAACTACCCAAAGTGTTTAATATTGGTTATGATGGCATCCAAATGCCTACTTTTCCCAGATTGTTTCTACTGATTTCTATATTAGAGAGGTATAGAGTAAGAAATAGCAAAAAAGTAGGGATTTTGTGAAAATCTACTGCCTGGGCGAAACATGCTCCGATATTACTGATATTTCAGCACAATACTACTATGTACCCCAGAAAAATTCTCCGAGGGTTCCAAGTCGATCCGAGAAAAAAGGTGTTTTTTGGCCCACCGAAAATTAAATTAAATTAAGGCCTTATTCGTTGAAATCGTTCACGAAACAATAACAAGGTGATCCAAAATGCCAAGGTATAAATTCAAAATTTGTAGATTGCTCCATTGGATGCCCTATTGATTTGTACACAAACTAAAGCGTTCTCGAAGAAGAGAACTAGAAACGTGTTTCCATTGATTAGACCATTAAAGAGTAACTTTTGATTTCGTGTCTTGTTTTTAATCACTGGTCCTTTAATGATCAACTGATTTCGACAAAAATGAATCAGAGCTAAAGGGTAAAGGTAATGGCTGCCGGTTTAAATTTTGACATATTTTTCTTTATTTAGGATAATTAAACAAGAGTAAAAATCATAACTGGTACATTAATTATTTTGTAGTCTGTAACACATTGAAGCAATATATTATAACAAAACTGTATGAAAAGTTTGTCTTAAGAATCATTGGGCCCAAAGGGGGGTCCCGGTCGGAGCCAAAATTTTGTTGCAAAGTAAAGGTCACAAACACCGATTTTCCCTCGCAATTTGATAACTTCACCTAGGATTATGGGGGGGGAACTGAAAGTCCAGCCCCCGCACCCCGGTTCCTAAGCTTATGAGAATATCAAACAAATATTATAGGATAGCAGTTCTTCATGTTGTTTGATGAATTACCATAATTGATACCACTATCATTTTTAGGAGATTTTAAGCTGTTGTATGGTGCCGATTCAAGTGAAGGAATCTTACATGTTGTCTATAAGAACGAAATAGGAACCGTTTGTGACGATCACTTTGATGACGTCGACGCTGGTGTTGCTTGTCGTAATCTCGGATATGCCGGAGGGATAATGAGCTTTTTATCCGACTATGGTTATGCTGGAAAGGGTCGAATTTGGCTAGATGATATTTTTTGTGAAGGAGACGAATCATCCATCGCGGACTGTCGACATAATCCATGGGGTGTTTCAGGGTGTACTCATCATGAAGACGTTGCTCTCAAGTGCTTCCAAGGTAAGCTACTCCATAGCGGCGTGCGGAGTAGTGGCGTAGCGTCATAGGGGCACCGGGGGGGGGGGGCACGTGCCCCGACCGAAATTTAGAAAATCTCATAGGAAAATGGCCGGGAAAATGGCTTGTGCCCCCCTCCTCATCAGACCCGGTACCCCACAATCATGGTCGGTGCCCCCCTCCCAGATGATGACCCATACTACGCCACTGGTGCGGAGGTTCTAGTATGTGGAGGTGCTTGGGGATGGTTCACGGGTCTCGATTCTCCCGACTGCTAAATTGTCGGTTTGCTTCACTCGTCATAAATAGGACCGACTAAAGTTATGAATTGTTGACCAATATTTCTTTCACCATGACCTCAAGAATCTAAAACTGAAATGTGTGGGAGTGCAATTCCCCCGACTGACTAACAAAAGTGGGAGCCGTGCCCCCGATTATGTTGATTTTAGCTCCTTTAGCCCGAGTCCCAATACCTACGTCAGATATTTGGAGATTTTAGTCAGAGTAACCTCAGATTAACTCCATTCACCCCGCACAGCGTCAACACCCTATGTTATAAATATTTTTCATACAGGTCCATACTCCGTATGCATTGTGATATACACGTGTGATCGAATATTATAATACAAGCACCTGGATTTTAGGTGAATGGGCTAAATGTGTTCCTTTATATAATTGTAATTCTCAAAATTAAATATATCACAATTTTAACTTACGATTTACGATTTAAAAAATCGTTACGCCAAAAATGCAGTAAAAATGTATCCAGAGCAAACAGCAATGGCCGCTAATTAGTGTATTTAATTTCAAGTTAGTGTATTTAAAAACAAAACCTGGGTTTACCTGAAAACAAATCGAATTTCCTTGTAATAGCAACACCATATGGGATACTAGAGCATGCGCAAATCGTATATAACGTGTAGAATAGAACTTGGCGGTATATCTCATATGATAGTCGTACTATGCTTAGCCTGAGTCGCTCGGCCTATCTCGAACAAAATCGCCATGCGTAGCTATTGAAAAACGAAAGGATTCGCCGTACTATCACGGCAATTGTGGACACGAAGATATAGGGATGATGACGCTGTGCCCCGAGTGGTCCCCTTCTTTGCGCATGCTACTGCAACTCTATTTTCGCATAAATGTAAATATGTGATTAATATGGAGGGGGGAGCAAAGGGAGTGAAAACCCGTTATAAAAGAGTGCAAACTCTAGTTATTCCTTCTTGTTAGCAAATTAAGGGATAATGAAAATAGCCGAAGTACCGCAGCATTATTTTATCATAGTATAATTTCTGACATGGAAACAAATATAGCTATATTTCCCCTTAATAATATTCCTCATTATTTTATGCTATATATGTTTCTCGTGTTACCGTTTTTGTCGCTCATGTTAAAATCTTGACACTTTTTGCCGTCGTTCTATTTCTTTAAAAATATAGAGGACCAGGTTCCGTGTGATGGTTACTCGGATGTCAACGCAGGCTGTCCCCAAAGTGAGTATTAGAAGTACTACTTCCTAAGCTAAAAAAATTCAAGACTTTTTCTGGATTAAAAAGATATTATCATGTTTTTCCTAATGAATCCAAATCTGACCGTTTAGTTAGTTCTTACTGCCAACTAAGGTATAATTTTAATAGCTTGAAAATTTTTAATATTTTGTATGAATTCCTACAATCGCAGTCACAAACTTCAAAGACTTGGCACAATTCAACATTTAGAGTATAGATTATGATAACTGTGATACTCTATTAATTGCTTTTGAAAGATATAAGAAAACGTGTTTTAAAAAAGCATAATATACAAATATATACTGCCATGAGAGGTTCTGGTTAAAACTATGGACCCGAGGTGAGATCAATAGTACTATTTTCCTGAGGGGCGCAGTATTAATAGTATTAATTGATCTCAACGAGGGACCATAGTTTTAACCAGAACTTCGAATAAAGGCAGTATATATTTGTTTTATATACTTCATTAATATGTTCTTTGTTCATTGATTGGTTAAAAGAAAATCATTTGACGTTTTGACTCTCCAGCTTCTATCCTGAGTGAACAGCACGACCAATTTAAGTACAACCTATATTTTGCCCTTCAAAAAAATCGAATAGGCTAAAATCGGGCTAACCAATTACAGCAGCACGAAATCACGCTATGGCAGTTTCGCGTGCGTGAACTGTTCCGTCGCATCGAATGCCCGCACGCGGAAGGCATGGTCAAAAGTACTATTTACGGCTTGGAGGTACTATTTACGGCTCATCCGGGACATTGAAAATACTATTTACGGCTTAGAGGTACGTTTTACGGATAGGAGAACTATTTTTGGTCATGTGATCCACTTTTAACCAATCAATGAACAAGAATATATTAATGAAGTATATAACATGAATTATTAGTATTACGGCAGTGCCGTGGTAGCCGAAAAAAAACGCATGTCCCGGGAACGCATGTTATTAAAACGCAGGACGGACACAAGTTTGTCTTCTTTGAACATACTGCAGTTAATGTCCGTTTTCCTATACACAATACGCAGTGCTCTCACCATTGACGCGCGACCTTTACAAATAGTGTATGTTAGAAGTATATTGCATTTGTCTAGTTAACATCACTGTGTGAAAAATAACCAGCCAATGTTTAAACTATTCTCCAAACTTCTAGCAAATATATTTCTCTAACATGGCCTAAAATTACAGCTAGGTTAGATGTTCAGAAATAGTCGCACTTTCGTAAAATATGAGTGAGGGCAAGGCATAGCTAGCTCATAGCTAGCCAACTCCCCGTGTTAATTGAATGAAGATTTGACCGAAAATATTGAGCTATATTGGTAACGGACCGCTCAATTCTGAAGGATGCCACAAAAAACGGTATTGTTTTGTAACATGTCCTAAATTTTTAGCTAATTTAGGTGTTTGGAAATAGTCGCACTTTTGTGTTTTAGGAAGGATATGTAAACGACAGATAACACCAAAAATATGAAGAAATTGTTGCTAAACCGTGTTAAGTCAACAATCATTATGTTGCTCATTTTCAAGAATGCTGGTTAACAAAAAGCAGGCCATTGTCTCATTTCGTGAACAAAGGTCCACATACCATTGTTTCCTTGCGTTTCCTTTATAATCGGTTACCCAACTGAAGCTGTATTATAGCAGCTCATTGCTTGCGATACCGCACATATAAAACAGACACATGTGCACAACCAGAGAAGATCCGATTTAATCAGTTGACAGTTGAACTGTTTCAATGAGTGTCATCTTGGTTTAATAGCTTTTAATGGGGTTTAAGTCCTGCAAAGGTCGAAGTGAATTCTACTGTAGACATGAAGTTTATTACTGGTTCTCTCCATTCGCAAAACGCAGAGTCAACGCACTATCTAAGTTGAGGTTTTAATGCGTGGCTTTATATTGATGAAGTCCAGTTCTAGAAGTACTGTTACAAACTGCATGAAAACACTTTGGGTTCATTAATTACACATTATTATCGCACAAAACACAAGTTCCCGGTGACGATTTGAATCAGAAGTGTTGCCTGTAGGCTGACATCGTATCGCAGTAGCGTTTACTCATGGATTCCTTCTGCAACAGGAGCACCGCTGCCGCGGTGGTTACAATTAGTCTAAATACATGTCTTTGGTCTTGATTGTCACAGCATACGAAAAACGTCATAAAAAGCATGTGGAAAATATAAAAATTTGACTTTTTTGCCAGTTAGAACTAATAAAACATTAGGATTTAATTATGTTTCATTAAGGGGTCACTTCCGGTATATAACAAAATACTTTCAAAATGTATCAGCCAAGAAAAACATAGCACAGTGACGGTATATTCACACATGCATTGATGTTACCCAGTGTACACTAGGTATTTTTTTATTTGGGGTCAAATGCTATTAAGAGGTCACTTCCGGTCCGAGACGAAAAACCTTCAAAATGCCCCTTCTGCCGCATGGCAGAGTGTTGCTAAGTGCACATATGCATTGGCATTTGCCAATGTCTATGGGATTTTCATAGATTTTGGGGTCAAAAGTCATTAAAGTCAAAACTTCAACTCATTTAAATTCACATAAATCGAACAAAATAATTTAATAATTGCTTTTACTTGTTTCCTTAGCCACGTTTCGTTTGGTATCAACGTCTTCGTCTTCAACTATTGGCGCTTTGCAATTCTACAAGAACAACAAATGGGGTTACATATGTGATTATGGTTTTGCACCTGTTTTTGCTATTAACATGGTTTGCAAGCACTTCGGGTACAGTGGTGGATTTGGTGCTTTTGTTGATCCTAACCTGCTTGATTTCAGCCGCGACCAAGAAGGCAACGCATGGTTTGGTCACATACGGTGTACAGGAGAAGAAGACAGTCTTGATGATTGTATCAAGGACCCACTGTCTGCTTACAAACCATGCCCACACAACAATGGGGTCCAAATGATCAGTTGTGAGCCTTAATAAGAGATTAAAAGGTTTACGTTGTTAGGAGTATTGCAATTATTACAATTAAATGACGTTTAGGTTTTAGATTATACATAGTGGCTCTTTTATGTTAAAATATCCTTGAGCTATATATATTCAGCGCTAATTTGACGTGTATCAAGTACAATGAAGTAAGAGAGAAGCCTTTGCCACGAGTTTTCTTTTGAAAGGTATATCAGACATAGCCCTTAGCACCTTATATAGGGTCACATAAAGTGTGATCACAAAGTAGAGGCGCCAAAAGTAGGATCACAAAGTAGAGTCACCTAAACATTTGGTTCTTCGTAGAACTTTTCAAGACTCTACATACAGGACAGCTGAAGAACCAAGTTTTTTAGGTTCTACTTGGAACCTTTCATCCAAGAGTGTATAGGGTATGAGTGTATAGGGTATGGCCATTATCCTAGGTGACCCTACTTTGTGATACAAACGTTTAGATATGAAAAAGTTTCTTTCTGTTAAGGTAAGACAGAACAATTCTGGGCACTTGCAATTTTTAGGACCCTTTTTGCTTAAGATGTCATGTATTTAGAACTTTTTTCTAAGATATTTTGTCCTGTTCGTGTTTGCAGCGCGGCGTAAATAATCGGGAGATTGTGATTTTTAATTTAAAGGCGTATGCCAATTGAATCAATACGACTGGCCTTTATCGTTTGTCGCTTTACCAGTAACCAGCGTATAAGTAGAAAGCCCGGGGGCTCACTCGATTTAAGATATTTTACCTAATATTCAAACTAATATAATGAATGCAGCAATTAATATTGCCTATTGTTTTAATACACTCAAAGTATATGACGGATAATGTACTCGTGCAAATGCATTCGTCAAGATAAACGCACTTGCCATGGAGTTATTGCATTTAGCTCTCGCGAGCTAAATGCAATAACTCCACGGCGCGTGCGATTATCTTAACTAATGCATTGCACTCAGTTCATTATTCTTATCATAACTGACAAGAAAAAAAACATTTTTATTGCTTGGCAAGCCGTATTTGGCTTGATCAACTCACGGATGGTGATAGTCTTTATGAAATCCTATTCTGTTGTTTTGTGTCGACAGCAGATCGAAACTAGAGGTCTTCCGATGAGAGTCGAGACACCATAAAAAAGGGGTCCTTCGATGAAAAGGCTTTAAAAAGGGGTTTCCGTGAGACTGGGGAAAATACCAAAAAGTGAGTCTTTCCGTGAGACTTGGTAAAATTTCGGGTCAAAATATAAAAGTTGATGCAAAAAGTGAAAAATAGTGAAAAGCCGGGTCATTTGGTGAGAGATTATCAGAAAGTATTCCAAAATTCTTGCATTAAAATGAGTCTTTTGGTGACAGAAAAAAAAGCGGGGGGAGTGAGTTCAGCCAAACAAAAATAGGGTCATTGGGTGAGAGGAGTTGAAAAATGGGGGTCAATGTGGCCGCACATCCTCGTCAACCATTTTCAGTGAGTACCCTCCCCGGGGTAGAAAGTAGCGTTGTCGTAAAAATTACGATCTCTTATAAGTGTGTTCAAATTGTAACCAGAATTTGTAATTGACCTTTTTCGGTAAATCACATGATTCCTTGCCGTTAGACCCGAGATCTCGTCATTTGACGTCACGCCGACTTGCAATGCGCAGTAACGATGTTCGCTAAACGATTTGTGCATCGGCAAGGTGTGACGTCCAATGACGACATATCGGGTCTAACCGCAAAGAATTATGGGATTTACCGAAAAGATCAATTATTATTATACATGTTGCCTCAATTCCTAATTCTGACGTGTGCATAATAAAACACGATGAGCGGATGACCTGCATAAAAATTTAACCTGTAATTAATTTAATTAATTACGTAGACCAATTTCCTTACAAGTAAAGATGAAGATCAATAGTTAAACGAGTTTAAGGGGGTACTACACCCCTGCCAATTTTGTGCCTATTTTTGCATTTTTCTTAAAAATTATAGCAGTAGTTGTAGTCCTTGCCCCTATAATATACATATCTTACTTGTCACCAATGCGCTACAATTTTTGAGAAAATTGGGCAGGGGTGTAGTACCCCCTTAAATCGAAGTGTTATCAATCAGAGTTGAATACAAGTTTATAAATTTAGAATTATAAATCAATCAACCAATCAAAGAATATGCAGCTAAACTGTAGATATGGGTCGATTGGAGGGAGCTTGAATTGCCATGTACCTCTTCAGAAAATTAATATGTACGTTTGACCCATGATTTCATCCGATTCTGAGGTCATACATATCTCAAACAAATAATGTTCCTATTTTGTTTGCCAAAAGGAGTAATTTAAGCCAAGTTACGATTGGATCGAGGCTTTTTGAAAATATGGCTTCTGTGCATGAGATATTAGACATTTGACCTAATTTATTCTGTAACACCCGACATATAAGCACCCATGTAATAATGACAATTTAAACGCAACCCAGAAAATATCGAAACGATTATAGATGGTCAGATATATTGGTAACATATTTAATGTATATAAAGCGCAGCTTTCTCCTGCGCATTTTGATACCTCTTTACGATATCATTTGGTCGAGTTATGTGCGTTTGAGAGGCTTCAAGTCGGATTTTGAAAGTTGCACTTAGCTCCTATTCAAGCCAAATGCGTTGTACTGTGACCAATAAATGACCATTGTTTTTGTCCGCCAAATTCAAATGAGTATGTGTGTCGCGCGTGTTGGATAAATTTATTGCGATGACCATCAATAATATTGTACTCAATGGTCAACAAAAAGCTAACAAGGCAATCAAGCCTGACACCACCTTAGAAGGCCTTCGGCGCATCCTGCTCAGGAAATGGCGAGACATTGACCAAGAAAAGATAAGACATCTTGTTCAGAGCATGCAACGACGAATCCAGGGAGTGATAGACAGTGATGGTGGACACACCAAGTATTAAGATGTCAACAGAAATAGTTCATGAGATAAGTCAGAGATAAGTAAAGGGTAGCAAGTATTGAAGTTGGAAGTCGAATGAGTAAAATAAAGTAAAGTTCATGGTTAAGTAAACAGAGCACATTGGTGTCCTTTGTCTTGATGGTGTGTGTGTGGGCGGGGGGGGGGGGGGACACCACGAACGCATTTGGCTTAAATAGAAGCTAAGTGCAATTTTCAAAATCCGACTTGAAGCCATTCAAGCACCCATAACTCGACCAAATCATATCGTAGACCCACAAAAGAGGTTCCAAAACGCGCAGGAGAATTCTGCGCTTATATACATTAAATATGTTTTTGCTATATATTTCAGTTCCCGATATATCTGACCATCTATAATCGTTTCGATACTTTCTGGGTTGCTTAATTCACTTCATAAACCAATTAGAGTGATCTACTTATTGTAAAACATCACTTCAGGTGGTATGTTGGATCAATGGTTTGCTTCGAACTATATATATATTATGCTATGGCAACTAGTCAACATCAATATACGTTAAATCATGTTTGAAATTAGTCAAACCGACTTGTAGAAGTAAGTAGAAGAACCAAAATAAAAATTATGGTCAATTCCAAGCAACCTTGCCCAAATTGTCAAAATTTAAAAATCAAGTCAAGTATGTGATTTTGGTCTCATATTGTAGCTAAAAAGCTATATTTTCTGAAAACATACTTTTTTAGGAGGAAATGGTGTCCATTGTTAGAAAAACATCCTAATTTGCATAAATTTGCATATTCTTGACTGGTAAAAGCAGCAAAACTAAAAACACAGCAACTGCTCTGTACTGTAAAATTTTGGAAACAAATTATGCATGTGAATATAAAGTTTATAAGTAGCTCAAAATATAAACACCAGAAATTTTCAAATTTTATAACGTGTAGCTTCGTCAGCATTGTTTGAGTACCAATTTTACGATTAAAAGCATCATTCCGCAACGCAAAAGTATCATTTATTACCACTGCAATTTTAAAATAAGGTTGATTTTCATTGAAACTAGAATGCAAAGCAAATTTATTCATCCCTATCCAATGACCCAAAAATAATTTTCAAAAAGTCTAATTTGCGGCGGTAACGACCAATTAAAGTTACATCATTCCGCAACGTTGCGGAATGATGCATAATTCATAATGTGCCCGTTTGAAAAAAATATTCACAATTTTGGGTTAGAACTTTCTGAAATGCATTGCACAGAATTATCTTTACAGTAATTGATGTTTCAGCATTGCCTGAACCATTGTAAGTGACATAACTCCACAAAACCCCCTGCATCATTCCGCAATGCCATAAGGATACGATAAAATAAAAGCAGTGATGATTAGGCCCTATTTCTTGATAGATGGTGATAGTTGTTATGTTACATCCTATGGCTAACCCCCAGTGCTAAATTTCACTTCCAAGAATTTTAGACTAGCAAAATGTTGACATAATTTTAGTTTCAAAATGTGACCATGCAACACAAGTTATCTGATTTAAAAAATCGGTGATAAATATTTTTGGATAAATATTGATATTTGTCAGCTAACATAAGTAGCCAAGTATATAAAACACAATTTACTCAAATTTATTGATCTATTTATTTTTATTTTCAAACATGGACTGCTTTTCATTTTCTATGGGATTTTACACACAGCATCATTCCGCAACGCTCCTTGCATCATTCCGCAACGTGACCTAGTGTCGGAAAATTTGGCATAAAGAGACGATGCCCAAATTTTTTTTTAAATCGATACTAACAATTGTCAGTTTACATCCTAAGCTTTAGATTAAGTGGCAAATTTAAAAACTCAGATTACTAAACTCATAGAGTTTGTCAAAAATGTTTTAGTGCAAAAAATACTGGTCCCGTGCGCATCATTCCGCAACGCGAACTTTGCATATGCAAATTAGGAAATTAGGGTGGTTTGGAAAACTTTCTCCTACCTTAATCATTCACTAACCAAAAATACTTTAACATTATGCTATTCACCTTGTGCTGTTAATACATATTTGGCTGCTGCATCAAAAAGAAATTCGTACAAAGGCAGTTTGCATCATTCCGCAACGCTTGGAATTGCCCGTCTAGAAACATCAATTGACTTATATTATTTTGTAATTATTGATTACTGGTTTATAATACTATTCATGTCACGTGACATTATGATATCATGACATTTCGCTTAAGGTGATACGCTGCTAAAATTGTTACGTGTATGTTTATTGCTTAACTTGTTTTTATAAATTACTGAATAATGTATGATGTATGCGTTAATAATTCTAACATTAATTTTGGTTGATCTGTTTTAATATAAGTAGACAATGTTAAAATATTTATCCACTTCCAGAAAAGAAAACAAAAATTATAGAAAGTTTGCTTCTATTGTTTTTAACTGGTGCAAATGTATTTTTGGAAAATTAAAGTAAAAAAAAAAGCTAGTTAGCAGTAATGCTAGTTTCATACTTTCTGCTGCTTGCCACTCAGCGGCGTGACGGTTCATCTTGCCGCTTGCACTTTTCTAAAAGTGGAGCGGCACACCGCTCAGCGGTCGCGGCATGACTATGAAAGTCAATGTTGCCGCTCGCTCCACATCGCCAACAATCGTATCGTGTTCTCACACGTTAGAGGGGACCGCTCCCGAGTTGACTTGAATTGAACTCTTAGCGATGCTGCCAATTGGGCAAAGCGGTGGATTGATCGATATATCGGCTTGCCGCTGGTCACCGCTAGCGTTTTTGGTGCGACTGCGCAGTGAAGCAAAGTCGTTGTCAGATCGGCAAAAGCTTATCAACAATAGGATTAATGATTGGTTTAAAAGGTGTTTGACTGGCACTAGCAAAATGAGACACATGTAGCACCAACTTGAGGTACACATGAATGCACATTTTGCATTGTAACTCAGAAATACAATTTGCCGACTTTACGAGCGGTTTGTGGTGGACGGTCACAAATGTTAAAATTGATACCAATTGTGTTGTTTGCGTGTTTTTGTCTTCTTGCATTATTCATATAAAAATACGAAATCCGCATTGCAGTTTTTTTTTTGTATTTTAAAATAAAAAATCGCATTGCTTATTCCAACTTAGAGCTCACGCAAAGCAAATTAATTAAACAAGGTTCCAAGCAGCACAAAATGTATCCATTTTTGTCTTTTGACATTTCATTTTACCCACCTGTCATTTTTTGTAAAGTGACATGAGCTGAGATATTTTGGTTGAAATATTAATGCAGTTTTTTGTGATTTTTTGTTCCTTTTTTCAAAATGTCAATTAGTAAAACAGCTATAACTTTTAAAGTGAAATAAAGTATGAACTTCATATATGCTGTGAAGAATACATGTTACATGAAAACATGAATATATGTTACATGTATATTCAATATTCGTTAACAAAAATGGAACTTAATATCTTGATGCAATACTTTGAGGAAAATGCTTATTTAGCTTAAGAGTTTAAGTTTTGCTTTACGTAATTTGTAATATCACGTGGGGCCAATATAGCGGGTAAATCGTTCTGAAGGGGGTGTGATAGTAGTTTTATATTGGTACATAGACGTAATTGGGTTCCATATTCGCCTGAGTTACGATGGTGCTTTCATAGACTCTGGCCATCATTGCAACGTAGGTCTGACCTTCATTTGTACAGTTGGCTTCGTTTGTGTTACTACGCCAGTATTTAATCTCTTGATTCTTGCATACCAATACAGTTAATACTATTACGGTCCCGGATTACGGTAAGCACGATTACAAAACAGCTTATTGCGATGCCAGTAACTCTTGGTCTGACCTTCCTTAGTACAGTTGGCTTCGTTTGTGTTACTACGCCAGTATTTAATCCCTTGATTCTTGCATACCAATACAGTTAATACTATTACGGTCCCGGATTACGGTAAGCACGATTACAAAACAGCTTATTGCGATGCCAGTGATTTGTGAGACTGACAACGGTGGTTTTGGTTCTGCAGACGTCGTCGGGGTTGAGTTGTCAGCAATTTTTGTGTCGGTGTGGTCGGTGTTTTGTTGGCGTCCACGGCAATGTCGGTGGCGGACCAGTTGGAGGAGCATACTTACTAAGTGTTGCGAAAACAATGTTTGAGACATCTGATGAAAGTCCAACGTTGTCGATAGCTTTAAGGGCGAACGCATAAGTAACCGTGGAGCTTTCGACCCGGGCTTTCGACAGGCTAGGAACTTTAATGATGAAGGTCTCAGATTTGCCAAATTGTTGAGGGGCAGTCAGGTTGCCAAATATGATACTAGATTGGTCAATTGGAGTGGAATCCAAAAAGTCGTTGAGAAAAGTGTCCGTTGCATTAGCTCGTCGAATGTCATAAAAGTGAGCTGAAACATATATTGAAAAAAAAAGACGGCGTATAATTTTTCTACGATTAACATTCATTTTGCCTGCAGGTTTCGAGAGAGTACCCAAAGATGGTATATATTTATAACATCTCCCTAAGTTGATATGCGTGGCGACTAAAACTAAAATAATAATAATAAAAGAGGATAGAGAATATTAAGGCAACATAATATATGTATATATATATATAGGATAGACAAAAAATCAAAGGAGTTGATTTGTATTTTGAACTGAGCATTTCTATCAGGATTTATTGTAAAATGAGCTTCAAATACCAAATTATTATGGTCAAAGTAGTTGTAAATTACTAAGATTTGAAAACATAGGTTACGGTGCAAATTATAAAAATTTAAAGTGCGTGTGTTTTTTCCTAGGCTAAATCAGGTTCCCTCAATTCAAGTCACGTCAAGTCAAGTCAAGTCAAACTTTATTAGATCAACAAAGGAAATTACACTCATGAGTGCTCATACAGAAAGAGAATATACATACAAAACACATAATTATCACAAAATATCAAAAACACAGTGTAAAAGATAAAGCTCTGAATCTTTGTTAAATGTTTATCATGTTGGATACCTCAATCATAAACACATGCCTGAAAAACTTTATAATTACCTGTTCCAAAGTCGGCGGCATCCCCAGGTGCAGTCCACGTCAAAGTTATTGTTTCTTCCTCATAAGATGTACTAACAACTCTTAGGTCAATTATTCTACATGGTGGAATGTTTTCATCTCCGGGGATATAACCTGGTGGTGTATTTAGGATATTGGTGGACCCGCCAGAACTGCTACGTGTGAAAAGAGGAGCTGGTTCGCCCATTGGCTCGCTTTGTGGTGTCCAGGGTGGCGGAACCGGGTAGCCTCCTGTAAATTGAAATAACTATAATAAACTTCTAAAACAACTGAATATTTTGTTATATATATATATACGTCAACAAGAAAAATGTTTTTAGCTTAGCCAGCTCTAAAATGCCCATCATAAGATACTGATTCAGAAATATATGTACTAATCACTAGAAACAACCAATATCCAAAGATACGGAGTTTTCTTCGAAGTCTGCCCAAAGATTTTCTCTGAGGTTTTGTGTTCAGGAATATTCAGACATCCAACATTAAAACAGAACTGCCCGGTTCTGACTCAGGGATGCCCAGAAATGTCCTGAACAAGGATTAGGGAATGTTATCTTAAAATGCTATGGCAAACAATCATTAAAAGCATTGTAATAAGGAATACACGAATGAATGTCCCGTAGATATGCAGGTAATTGGAATCATTAACAGGTATGGATGGACTGCTATATTGTCCCGTCAAAATAGGTCTTGAATCAGTGTCCTTGAGGTCATTACAATTAATATATTATAAGCCATTTCCTTGTTTTGCTTACACATATAATACATTGATTGGATTTCTCGGTAAACAACTACAACCTTGGCGGAAATTCGTTGCCACACCTGCACGTTCTGGTGTTAAAAGCACGCAATCGGAGCCAAATATGTGATAGTTCCGTATTATTTTGTATAATAGTTGCAAATGTACATTCAGCTTACACTCGCCCTTCCCAACCCCCCATTTTTCAATGTTGGGAGACTGTAATATAGAAATGATGACGATTTTGTCCAAATCAACATTGCAATAGGGGAGCGGGGCAGGATGTTGGCCAATTAACGCTCAGGTGTGGCAACATTTTTCGCCAAGGTTGTAGTTTGACATAGCCAGGAGGCTAATCCATGTTCTAGATACGGTCCGGATAAGTCTGGCAAGACCAGAGCAACTGTAATTTGGGATACCTGTACTCCTCGGCACAAAAATATGCGATATAATCCAATATCTGGGCCAAGCTTGGGCAGACAAGGACAAAAACTCTGTACTTCTGGACATTGTGGTGTTCCTAGTGAAATGAGCAAAAATTCAGTTTATGTACAACAACATTAGTATTAAAAATACGTAAACGTTCTGTTTTCTAATTTAAAGCGCTCTGGTAAGCATGGAGACTGCATGTAATTTAAGCATTGCTGCCTACCTATATATTGTGGATCTTTGTCTGGCTCTAAATTTGGTATAGCTCTAGAATACGGTTCTGGTCCAATAACGATAGCTGTGCCATTGTTTCGTACCGATATTTTGATGCCATAGAAACCTTCTATTGTAAATTGGGTAAAGTATTGTGAATAAATGCCGTCATTTTTGGTGACATCTGCCCCTATGTAATCGTGGTAAAAAGTAAGTGAAAAGGTCAATGGGATTGAATGCACGTCATGTAGGCCTATTATAATGGCGGAAATAAGATTCAAATGAATATCTAATGACTAAGTTAGAAGAAAGCAAACACGTAGAAGAGTAATTATAATGTCGTAAAAGAATATTTATTACACGAATTTTCGGGCCTCGCCCTTCGTCACGTGACAATAATAGAGTGGTGAGGCCTACACAAGAGAAACATTTAAAACATGATTAAAACGCGAGCGCAGGTGAATGGTTGGAGCGACACGCAAGCGACACATGAGCGACAAGCGAGCAAGCGGGCAGAGCGTATACAAATCCAGCGCGTTAAACATGTTTAAGTTGGAAAACATAACGCGCAAGACGGAAAATAAAATATAATAATAAAATGCGCAAACGCGTGTGCGAGTACAAAAATATAATAGGCGTCTCGCAAGCACAAGCGCAGGCCTAGGGGTAAAAACGCGTAGAGCGTATACAAATAAAGAGCGTTAAACATGTTTAATTAAAAAAATACCTAAAGGTAGAAACGCGTGGAGTGAAAAGGGGAAACCGCGCGAAAAAGTATAAGAAAGAGGGAGCGATGAAGAAAATTATGATTAAAATTTAAAACTGTTGAAACTAGCATTGAGTCCATTGGGTTGAAGGGTGCCGAGTCTGAAGATTAATTTCTGTTCCATGTCTCTTCTGGCTTGGTCGTCACCGTGGCATTTGTAGACTCCGGAAACTTTGATGTGTGTGGTGTTGTGTCCACTGCCGGAGAAATGTTGAGCTACTGGCAAACCTGGCATCCTGAGGCGGATTGATCTAAGGTGTTCGGTAAATCGATCCGCCATACGACGTTTGGTCTCGCCTATGTACAAGATGTTGCACTTTGTACACTGAATGACTAAGTTAATAAGTCAAATGATTACGCTTTTAAATTGCTCCCACTTATTCGGTGAAGCTCAAAAATCTTTCCACTGCAAATTGCGATCCTGGTATTGAACTGCAAATGAAGGGGGGGGGGGGTGGCCACCCACCAGTTTTATACAATCGCATTAAGGGTTGACTAAGTATTGTTGGAGGCATCCAAAAAGATTGATTTTCATTGTCTAAATCAGTATATTATTGAAAAATTACACCTACAAATCATATACCGCAAAACCTCGACTACAAGCATAGTGTTTTTTATGAAAGCTAAATTAATACAATACATGCGTTAATATGCCAACACAATAGATTGGTCTTACACTAATACTTGTTTGTATATGCTTGGATCTGTAATTTATTTGCTAAAACTCCATAATGGTGCCTGGATTAATTTAGCTTTCATCAGAAGCACTATGCTTGTAGACGAGGTTTTACGGTACTTTGTTACGCGCATTTTACAAAGGTGATGTGGTTTAAGCCTACTTTACAACATAAACATAAGTCAAGAACCATAGACCTACAAATGTATATCTGTGATATTTGAATCCTTCTATATATGACATGATCAATGCAATTCTTGCTAAAGCTCACTACCATTCGCAGGATGCTATGAACGACCAAATCGCAACGGTTAAGAATAGTTAAAATATTACTTTTTGTTTTTTTCAACTTTACCTGTTCCTTTGTCATGTAGTTGAAATGGATCAGTAGAATTGTAATCGCCTGGTCGGTATACCACTGCCCAAATGTCTGCTCCTATAATTGGATGGACTCCCTGTCTCACCTCAGAGTAAATTGTAACTAACTCCCCTTTGTGATAATCTACGAAAGTTCCACTTAATTCAGATTTGACAACGATGGGTTCGACTCCAGCTTTTGATGCATACGAGGATATTGTGCAGAATACCTCCTCGAGGATTGCTACTAAATTGTGCACTCTCAATTCCCACGAACCAGGCTGAAAATTTGATTACGATTGATGATGCTAATATCCGTTTCATAATCTCATAGGCAACTATCTGCGTATTACTTGTTGAGAGGGAAATTGTACAAAATAATGCACGCGTACTAAGATGTTGATGCGTCTTATCCACTCCCGGTCCGGTGCATCTAAGTAAAAGTGTATTGTTTTGTACAACTTCTCGAGCAACAAATAACACGCGTTTTAACATATTTCAAACACGCGAAAAAGATCAAAATTATCACTATCAATGTTATAAAATTTGCGCAAATTAATGCATTAAACCGCAAGGGAAATTAATCAATCGTATGCGACGTGAACGCGTCCGAAAGCAATGCGGGGAGTACGCGGTGTGCGAGCCAGTGCAATTATACAGAATCAATACATTCCTGCCATTTTCTAACATTTGCTCTGATTGGTCTCACAATCTAAGAGTGTAATAACAGCGGATGAAGGTAACTTTACATTTACAATTATATATACATGGCATAATTATAGTTTGGCAGGATTAGTAAATTGAAAATTTTCGACCCCATATTTGAGAAAAAAACCGTTACAAAAATTTAAATTTATCTTGAACTTACTTGTGCGGTTCCTAGTATCTTTATGGATATCATTCTGTTACTGACATCACGATTGTAACCTTCATAAGAAAAATCTATTACCACTCCATCTGGACTGATCACATTCACTTCAATTCCTACATGCAAATACAATATAAGTAATCATTATACAACGCAGTCTATCGATTCATGATGCAGTCATGTCTACAGTAGAATTCATCTCGACCTTTGCAGGACTTAACCCCATTAAAAGCTATTAAACCAAGATAACACTCATTGAAACAGCTCAACTGATTAAATCGGATCTTCTCTGGGTGTGCACATGTGACTGTTTTCATGTGCGATATCGCAATAAAGTTTGTATTATAGCTTCAGTTGGGTAACCGATTATAAAGGAAACGAAAGGAAACAATGGTATGTGTACTTTTGTTCACGAAATGAGACAATGGCGTGCTTTTTGTTAACCAGCATTCTTGAAAATGAGCAACATAATGATTGTTGACTTAACACGGTTTGGAAATAATTTCTTCATATTTTTGGTGTTATCTGTCGTTTACATATCCTTCCTAAAACACAAAAGTACGACCCTCTCCAAACACCTAAATTAGCTAAAAATTTAGGACATGTTACAAAACTTTATTGTCTAGAATTTTAGAAGAGTACTTTTAATATTGGCCGGTTATTTTTCACACAGCGACGTTAACTAGGCAATGTACTATTACCTATAACATTAACTAAAACACCAAAGTACGAATATTTCCAAACATCTAAATTAGCTAAAAATTTAGGACATGTTAAAAACTATATTTTCTAGAACTTTAGAAGAGTACTTTTAATATTGGCCGGTTATTTTTCACACAGCGACGTTAACTAGTCATATCCCCATACTTTTAACGTAGGGCTATTTGTAGAGGTCACGCGTCAATGGGAAAGAGCACTGTGTATTGTGTATAGGAAAACGGACAGTAACTGCAGTATGTGCTGATCTTTGTCTCAAAGGGTAAGCTTATTTAGGCACTAAAAGCTCAACTTGAAAAGGACGTAATACTTCTTGCTTCTAACATTTACCGGAACGAGGAAGACAATTTACCACCGTTTATCCAGAAACAAGTAAGATTCACTTCCTATCCCTTCTACTATTCGTTATTGACAAATTGCTTGGAGCATTTCTTATAAATATTTTCTTATCGTACAAACCTTGTTCGCCTGCAGGTGCATTTGTCCACTGGAAGGTGAACTCTGTTCTGTTGCCCACAGTCGGGTCCATAACGACCCATTCGGTTAAAACGTCATTGAGTTGTAATATGTAAGAATCACTTAACAACTGTTAGAAACAATAAAACGTCAAAAAGTCAAACTGCAAGTGCGTTTTTCTGAAAACTGCAAATCATCGAATTACATTGTATTGCCAAAATCTGGGCCTATATTAGAAATGGCAAAAATGTCTATACCTGTATACGTTTGTCAGCGCTTGGTATATCAGCAAGACTCACAGTGGCTGCCAATGCGTCGTGAAGGCTTGTATCACCTATGGTCTCCGAGTAATGGAAAAACTTTCCTCCTAAAGAAATTGTAATTCAACAAGTAACGGAAGTAGGCAAATAATAAAATAAATAAAAAATAAATAAATACATTTTAAAACAAATTTTAGACCTTCCAGAATAGAAGTCGTTACTCTGAGTTTCACGCCTAAAGGTGATCGTCAGACGACGCGATGGAGAAAATTTGGCTGGACAACCATCTTCTTGCAATGGAATGTTTAAACTTTTAATTTTTATACGCTCTCCCTTCTTGTTATTGAGCACTCTATTCAAAAGGTAGTCTAACTATGAAATATATGTTGTTATTTTACCCCTGTTATGCAGTTGAGCACTCTCTGTCTATCTATAAAAGTATAGACGAATCCAAGTAGCCAAGTAGCCAAGTCATGGTCAGGATTTGGTCGGACATCTTTGGGTAGCCGCTAGCACCAACCTGGTGTTTTGAGCGTCCGATTGTGCAAATAAAAGCCGCCTAACACCTAGAGAAGATGCAAGGACGAGGAGGGTTAATATAATAATAGCTAATAATATATATAATGGAGATAATTCCGCAGGTAATCCCGTCGCATCTATTCATATACATAGTCCTTTTGTTCGCAAGTACATCAATGCATAGATACCGCGTATATTTAATCAGATTATTATGTCACTTCAACAACGAATAGACCATGCTGTGTGTTTTGTCGAAGGGAACTGTATTGTGTTATTCTTTTGTCTACCTGTGTTTTCGCGGAAGGTGTAAAACGGGTGATGGAATGCAGTTTAAAATTTCCGCCAAGGCCGAATCATTTCACATTTTGAGTGCATTGTAGCCGACGGCTACCCAACTAAAGGCTGCTAGTCAGGTGTAGGAATGCGTGTATTTGGATTCGTCTATAGGCCGAATTTGGAATAAATTGGCTGTTGACACCATGGAATGTAATTTCGTCTATTCCAAGGTCTCCACCGTGTCGTCTGACGATCGCATTTAGGCCTGAAACTCAGAGTAACGACTTCTATTCTGGAAGGTCTAAACTTTAAATAAATAAATAAATAAATAAATAAATAAATAAATAAATAAATAAATAAATAAATAAATAAATAAATAAATAAATAAATAAATAAATAAATAAATAAATATATAATACATCGTTCACTGAATTAATAAACTAATACATAAATAACTTCGTAAACATAAAATACTCGTTTATTTCTTTACCGTTCAAAGTGTTCTCTTTAAAGTCATTTTTAATTTACGTTCTAGTTCAGTTCTAGCTTATAAAATGTTATGGATTATGTAATTGTTATATGCTTATTTGATGCTTTGTAACATTGGTCTTAAAATCGCCCTTTGATCTCTATGCTCAGAACCGTACATGACACACAGTGTCATCGCCCCGATATCTTCATGGCAGAAATCGCCATGGTAGGTTGAATCCACCGCCACGCATGGCCATTGTGTATCGACCTGTTTAATAGTTTTGAGTCGAATAATGGGCCGAAGGACATCTGACTAAGGCTACTGACAATAGCTCCGATTAGGCCGGTGACTGACCTCGCTAGTGTGTGAGTGACCATGGCGCGCCATAGGTCATATGCTTTTAGACTACTTCCACGAAAGGCCTATACACTGCGCTATATATATAATTCGGCACATATAAATCAGAATTCTTGTCAGTTTTTGACTCAAGACGCAAGCTTCTTTCTCAAGACGCAAGCTAACGACTATCATATCTGTTCAAAATATATATTCAAGTGCAAGGAACCATATCTGGTTTCTTTATACGAAATCATTTACGGGAGATATTCATCATTTTCTGCCCCGGTATCCAAAGATTTTCGTCTCATATCAAACTCGTGCATAGGACATTAACGTGTATCGATCCCGGGTATTGATTTTAGTATCTCTGCAGAGAAAGTAATTATTAGCCAGGCGATGTCGGTGTGTGACACACAGATGAACTATTCCTTGTGAAACAGTATACCTGTGTTAACCGCTACAATTGGCATTCCCGTCTCTCCGGATTGTCCTAATGCAATACTGTGAACTATAACCCCTGCATTTACTAGATCATCAATTATGTTAACATCAGGAAAGTTGTTATCTATCCCATCACTCAGGAGAAGAATTATACCACCAGAAGGATCCCCATTCCTTGTCAGGACCTACAAAGAAGTATTAATAAATATTAATAAATATTCATAATCTATTATAAATGAAATGTTGGACTATGGCAATGATCTGTCCCCGTTAGTATTGTAAATTTTAACATCAGAGCGCGTGGTATTATAACGTGTGTAAAGGGATGCGGTGGTCTTACCAACGTATTGTTCATTGCATTATATAGTTACAAGTGATTAGATAATCAGCCATGACATAGTGCAAAGATGTGATTCGTGAGTGCTGGTGCTGGTGAATTTCTTACCCTTAACAGTGAATTTGCACACAACGTATTTTTGAAAAACATTTGGAACATCCGCAATATTAATCTCCATACCTCCTCACGAGGTAGAGCAGTGTTGGCCAAAAGGTCTCTCAAGCTGCGGGGCAAGGGCCGCAGGGCCGGCAGGCACGAGGCCGGAGACTCCCATACGACGACTAAACTAAGTGAGTTCCAATATATAGAAGGGCCCGCAGGCAAGAAAGCACAGTGACCTTGACACCATAGAATATATATTCTACTTTCTTAAAACTTCTTCCCCACAATTTCCCTCATTCTTCAAGCCCTGCCTTCTATCGGGGGCTAATTTATAGCTTCTTGGATGTATCCATATCTCGCGGCTAATGGTTCTTTGTAGCTCTGCGGGGCAATCTAGCTGCATATCCATATTTAGCGGTTAGTATTTCTTTCAACAAAAAACATCAAGACCGCAAGGCCTGCAGGCTCGAGGCCGAAGACTCCCATTTGAAAAGGCTAGAAAAGGCACTCCGAGTGAGTTCCAATATGAAATATATAATTCGAATACACCTTAGTACTTACTTCTAATCCTTTATATAGTCCACATCCGATACATGTATTTCCATCGGCCACAGAAGGAAGGTAATTCAAGAGGGCGGTTCGATCATCAACATTAACCAGTAATACTAAATTGCTCAAAACTGTAGCGGAGCCGTTAAATTGAACAATACTGACGTATGATTCAACTAATGCAACAGAAGAGATATAATGGACGCATGCGCCCAGCATCTTAGTGAATCTGGCACCCTGAAATATTCAAGCGACAGAAGCTAATTCAAATTGAGACATTGTATAGACAAAGTATTAAAATAACATGCTTATAATATATAATATAGGAATATCTTAATACAAAATAGAGATTATAAAAATGTCACGATGAGCGTGTTTATAGTGAGCCCGCTTATCCGTGATGTTTTATCAAAAAATGTATTGTTAATATAAATCAAGGATAACATAGCAACGTTTGGACAGTATTTTTTTGATATTTTTGATATTTAACAGTCCTCGAAATAAACTTTTTGGATGAAAAGCCGACAATCAATTAAAATATTGACCTTTTGTATTGAAGATATGGACCCCCCCCTCCAAACACACAAAAAAAACAAATTTTGAGAAAAAAGAACAACTTGAGCAAATACCCTTACTGGTGGTTCTATGAAGCATGCAAATTAATATCGCACCTGTACAATTGTACATGAAGATACATAACACTTGTTTTAAGTTGATTATGTTAGGCCCGGGCCCCTGAATTTAAATCATTACCTTTTACAAATGAATGGGACCAAGTTTCAAAAAGTGAGCAGAGGTGAGGGCTTTTTTTAACTGCTTTCTTTTGGGATTAGGGAGGCAATGGAAAAGAAAAAGGGCCAGGAGCCAGTTTTCTACCAAAATTCACTTCGATCTTGCATAAATGTCTGATCAATATATAATACTTTATTATTTTTACCTTCATACTACCCGACACATCTAACACCAGCACAACTCTGATTACGCTTTGCTGCTCAAAGATGAAATGTGGTACAAGATCATCTGGATCAATCTTTCTTGGGAGGTTGTTGTCTCCTTTGAAAATAAAGGCAGGCCATAATAACGATGATCATGATGCAGTCATGTCTACAGTAGAATTCATCTCGACCTTTGCAGGACTTAAACCAGAGAGTTGATATTCTTGAGAGGGCACTCTATTCACGTGGTTTCTTTTCCAACGCTTAAAGATCACGAATTTTGGTGGTTTGCAAATGAAAAGTGTCCGCACTATCGATTGATTACGTTTTTCAATGCAATCGCCTCGACCCATTAATACATATTATCTGTATTATCAAAGTACTTGGAATAGCAATCCGATGAGTTCACTGAACTACGCCCTAATACTGATGGAGTTTTAATGGCGTTTAATGGCACTAATCCTCTCCATACACAGATGAACAAATACAATAGATGAAGGTCAACACGTATGACCTCCTATGTGACATGTTATATGTGATGTACAAAAACCTGAATATCATAAAGATCAGTATTCGTTTGTGCATATGAACTGCACATTTACGTTGCTAAATATTACTCATTATATATAATGACAAATATTGGTATTATGACAATACGGTATATACATTGTATATAAAACGACTAATAGATCCTACTATCATGGCGTCAGGTCAATGTTCATCATACCCCGTATGTTTCTTAAAATTAATTCATATTTGAGACAAATTGCTGTGCCAATTTTATTGGTGCACAAGTAGATCCGTGTTTTTTAAATTTTCATTTCCTTTTAATGAAAGAATTAAGGTTTTCCACTGCACGGGGGCCACAAGGGTGATACTAATTTTAATGCTATATTTTCAAAACGAATACGTGCTCCCGGTTGGCTCTATAGCGATTTCACAGAAAAGGTATTTCTAGTGCAATGCAGCGTCGGACTCTAGCTGAGAGCGTAGCCTAAGTCATTCCGGACTCCAAAAGGGCTCGCCATACACAATGAACAAACACAAAGGAGGGTAGTCTCCTCCGTGACCAGCTTGATTTCGATGGAGCGGAACCAAATTGGCTGCGGAGGAGACGGGTCATTTGGATATGCAAATTAGGTAGTGTCGCTGCCCTGCTTAAACCCCATTAAACCAAGATAACACTCATTGAAGCAGCTCAACTGATTAAATCAGATCTTCTCTGGTTGTGCACAAGTGTCTGTTTTCATGTGCGACATCGCAATAAAGCTGGTATTATAGCTTCAGTTGGGTAAACGATTATAAAGGAAACGAAAGGAAACAATGGTATGTGTACCTTTGTTCACGAAATGAGACAATGGCTGCTTTTTGTTAACCACCATTCTTCAAAATGAGCAACATAATGATTGCTGACTTAACACGGTTTGGAAATAATTTCTTCATATTTCTTGTGTTATCTGTCGTTTACATATCCTTCCTAAAACACAAAAGTGCGACCCTCTCCAAACATCTAAATTAGCTAAAATTTAGGATATGTTACAAAACTATATTTTCTAGAACCTATTTAGAATAGTTTAAATGTAGCTTGTACCGTTTTTTTGTGGCCTCCTTCAGAACGGCGCGGTCCGCTACCAATATAGCTCAATACTTTCGGTCAAAACTCCAGTCAATTAACACGCGGAGTTGGCTAGCTATGACCTAGCTATGCTTTGCCCTCACTCATATTCTACGAAAGTGCGACCCCTTCTGAACATCTAACCTAGCTGTATTTTAGGTCATGTTAGAGAAATATATTTGCTAGAAGTTTGGAGAATAGTTAAAATATTGGCCGGTTATTTTTCACACAGTGATGTTAACTAGGAATGCCCATATACCTATAACATACACTGTTTGTAGAGGTCACGCGTCAATGGTGAGAGCACTGTGTAATGTGTATAGGAAATCGGACAGTAACTGCAGTATGTTCTTATTCAATGGATGCGTCTTGTAAATAATTCACGTAATTTGATTGGTTTTCTGGTGTATAATATCTCACAATAGTTGATAGTGATATTAGTCAGGGCGCGCGCCGCCACGCAACGGCGGCACGCTTCTTGCTCCTCAATGATCTCGCGATAATGCGAGAACTAAGAACGCGATTCGGCGGCTTAGATGTTCGTGATGGTTTCGTTCATTTAAAACAACGGGGATGTCCTCACAAAAGTAACTTTATTTTTTTTCTGAAAAAAGGCAGTTTTTCCTCGCAAAAATTACATTAAAACTGAATCGTAGTGCGCCGGCATCCACTACTCAAAATATTGGCCACCCCATCCATTATGACACGATATTGGATAGGCAAAAGACAAAATCCTATATTTTATTCTCTAATAATCAGATAGCTTGGGAAACGGCCGTTTAACACCTATGCGTGACCAACAAATTTATCTAGGGCGCCATCGAAGGTTTTCTGATTTTACATGTACTCGACATCGCCATGCTATCTACATAATGTATTATTCGAAGTAATTGGTAATTTTATACTTGGTAATTTTATTTTGATCGATTACCATCAAATTATGTATTATGTAGGTTAATATCTGTCAATTATTTGACCAGATCACCAGCCTGTCATTATAGCTAAAGGCAGTATTATGACAAACATTGGTCAATGAGTTACATGAAAATTACCTTGTGTGGTATCTCGTTCCCAGGAAGTGAGATTTACATGGGACAATTTGTGGTTAAATGTTGATCCCTCACTATAAGAATTATTACCGTCGATTTGGTTGAAAAAGAAGGTTTAGACATGATTAATTCTGTTCAGGCAGTGAAACCTAATGATTAAACTAAATATATATCGCTGCCTTAGAGTGGGCCACACGATACTCGGTGGTAGCTCACGCTTATGTATAACCGAAAGCTTTAAATTGATGGCGCCCTACTATATATAAAAGTGGTCAATCGTATGGTGTTGAGTATATTATTAGATCAAACAGCAGGATAACAAATACTCTGTATGCTCTGCATGCGGGATTACGGGTATACGAAAGGTATAAGTTGTGTTTTTGAAACATGTGATTATACATTTTTAACCGTGCATAGTGGCGGCGCTACGGGGGGAGGGGCAAGGAGGCATTTAACCCCCACCCCCATTACATAAATGTTCACTTTTTGCGGCAATTTTGCTTAAAATTTGTCGGTTTTGCCCCCCCCCCCCCTCGCACTTCACTTTGCATCAACCCATCCCACCCCTACACCTGCTCCGTTAAATGTTGTTTCATTTTGTGTTTATAAAATATATATCATAAGCTTTAACATGGTATATCATTGGAGTTCAAACGATATCCAGAAGCGGGGTTATGGTTTGGGGAACTTTGCTCCTTCGACATACTGGTACCTTTTTCGGTTCTACATGTGTCTCTTTTCCCCAATAAAATAATATTAATCATAATTGGCGATCATTTCAAATCATCCCCAAGTCAACGAGGTTCAAGAATGTTTGTTTTACATGTACATACTTAGACAAAATAAAATGCTTTGTAAACCACCACTTGAACAGGATTTAGCTAAAGAAAACAAAGACCAGAGCTACTTAAGAACTCTATAGACATATGTTATTTAACAATAGGATTATTGATTGGTTTAAAAGGTGTTTGAATATCACTATCAAAATGAGATACATGTCGCACCAAGTTGAGGTACCTATGAATACGAACTTCATGCACATTTTACACTGAAACTCAGAATACAATTTAGGACATTTACGGCTCATTCGTGGTGTACGGTCACATTTATGGTAATAGTACCTTTAAAATCCGACGTTTCTCTCATAACTTCCCAACAACTTTTTAGCTGACATATTCGATTATGTTTATTTGAAGCACGTCTATTGTGAAGAGCAGCTCCCGGTGACTCGTCATCGTCGCAAAAATCAACAATCTGTTCAAACCGGAAAAGCAGAAAAAATA